>NW_016167923.1:0-11909 GCF_001687245.7 Rhagoletis zephyria | reverse complement strand
GGATCTCGAGGGAGTCGTCTTTGCAAAAATTTATTTCCTTTTTGATGCACCAATTGTTTATTTTTACGTATGTATCAGGATAGTGTATTTAATCTTGTTGTTTTTGTTTTTGTTGGATCAGTTTAAAGTTTAGGTTAAGTTATAGCATAGACAGACCGCAACGTTGAGTCGGATTAACGGCGCAGTTGATCTGATCGAAATTGAACTTTGACAGACGGCAGTAGAATTTTCGTTTAATATTTTTTGAAATGCATTTACTTATTACTTTTATTTTTTATGTAGTTGTAGTTGTTATGGACTTTTTTAATAAAAGTTAATTCTGAAAATTTTATTTAACTAATAATAAAATAAATAATGTGAAATGGAATAAAGCAAAAAGAAAAGAAAATAAAGTAAAATAAAACATATAAATCAAATCGAATTAAAAACAAGTAATTTTTAGCGAAAAAACCGACTCCAATTCTCATATAAAAAAAAAATATATATATATATATATCTTAAGATCCAATGATCGGATCTAAACCGGATTAGTATGGGACCACCTCTGAAACTACCGATGCAAAAATAATTATCGAAAGTTATGCGGTAACATACATAAAAAAGAAAAAAAATATTCCGACGAACTTTTTTAGAAGTCGTTTAAAAAATAAGAGATCAAAATAAAAATTTTTGGTTCGAGTTAATCCGGATCAACTACGGAATATCTCTGTCGTCTGCCTATGCTTTTAGATTAGGTTGAAAAGGGTAAGGCAAAACATCTCTTGCAATAGATACATACAGTGACTCAAACAAGTGACCACGTGTTGATTTTTTTTATATTCATAATATTTTTCGAGTCAAATTTTTTTGTTTTGTGCAAGTTTCAAGCGGCTTGTGAAACGAAGTTTTTCAATTTGTAACAATAAATTGAATCTTGGGGGAAAATTTGTGCACAAGAATTGATTCCTTAAAAATGTAACTTTTTTAATTTATTATCTTGGATAGAGTGAAAAATGTTTGACTTCGCATTAAAGATGGGAGCGGAATATCGGTACCACGGTACTAATTTTAAAATGGCCGGAATGGGCGCTATCGGGAAGATGTCTAAAAATTTGCGGTCGGGATGGGACAAAAATCTTTTCCCGACACTCCCGATAAACAAGCACTCTGTTTTATTTTATTGAGACGAAATTGAAGAGCTAGGCAAAACATAGAAACCAGAAGATGTCAGATCTGTCAGTATGACAAAAGTATAATATTCAAGAAAAAGTTATGTATATATTTAAGATTAATTTGAAAGCCATGCGAATTTTACTGAATGGGTTTTTTGCTTTTTTGAGAATTCTACTCTCTTTCTATCACTGCTCTAAATATGTACATATATTTAACTGTTAAATCCCCGCATATCTCGTAAGATCGGACGGCAAAGTGTTGCAAGTTGATTTCTTCTGATGTATTATGGAACGAATTTCCGTCATCCCTTGTCAAATTTGGTTTGGAGACAAACCGGTTTCGGCGTTGTGACATCTTCAGTGTCATTTTTCGTTCTACATAATTTTTGTTGGTTGCTCGTATTTATACTCCTTGTTAACTACTTCTTTCTTTTGTTAGGTACGTCTTTTTAGTTTTGCAGTGTTTGCGGTACTCAATAGGTAGATGAATTGTTTTGGCTCGTTTTTGAAGGCAGGTAGAAATCCGTGATTTTTACCCCCTTTTGTTTTTGCAGTTGGTGTATTCCCTTCCATATCTGTCCTTAATATTTTGTTGTTGTCATTCTTCTTCTTGTACAGTAGTTTTAGAGGTTCAAACAGTACGTCCGATGCAGTATTTATTTGCTCATTTATTATTTGTCCTTTGAAGGTGTTCTGTTTATATATTTCCATATTTTCTAATATATTCAATCTTTGTCCTTTATGTTATACACGGAGAAGTTCTGTTGTTTGTCCAATCTTCATTGGTGTGCATTTATTTTTGATCATGTGATTCGCGAAGTTCGATTCTATTGCAGCCTCTGGTTTTCGTTTTTTCTTATTATAATCCCTTATGTGTTNTGGGTTTTTTGCTTTTTTGAGAATTCTACTCTCTTTCTATCACTGCTCTAAATATGTACATATATTTAACTGTTAAATCCCCGCATATCTCGTAAGATCGGACGGCAAAGTGTTGCAAGTTGATTTCTTCTGATGTATTATGGAACGAATTTCCGTCATCCCTTGTCAAATTTGGTTTGGAGACAAACCGGTTTCGGCGTTGTGCCATCTTCAGTGTCATTTTTCGTTCTGCATAATTTTTGTTGGTTGCTCGTATTTATACTCCTTGTTAACTACCTCTTTCTTTTGTTAGGTACGTCTTTTTAGTTTTGCAGTGTTTGCGGTACTCAATAGGTAGATGAATTGTTTTGGCTCGTTTTTGACGGCAGGTAGAAGTCCGTGATTTTTACCCCCTTTGTTTTTGCAGTCGGTGTATTCCCTTCCATATCTGTCCTTAATATTTTCTTGTTGTCATTCTTCTTCTTGTACAGTAGTTTTAGAGGTTCAAACAGTACGTCCGATGCAGTATTTATTTGCTCATTTATTATTTGTCCTTTGAAGGTCTTCTGTTTATATATTTCCATATTTTCTAATATATTCAATCTTTGTCCTTTATGTTGTACACGGAGAAGTTCTGTTGTTTGTCCAATCTTCATTGGTGTGCATTTATTTTTGATCATGTGATTCGCGAAGTTCGATTCTATTGCAGCCTCTGGTTTTCGTTTTTTCTTATTATAATCCCTTATGTGTTAACGTGTGGGAGTATAAATACGAGCAACCAACAAAAATTATGCAGAACGAAAAATGACACTGAAGATGGCACAACGCCGAAACCGGTTTGTCTCCAAACCAAATTTGACAAGGGATGACGGAAATTCGTTCCATAATATATCATACACCCACCCTGTCGGAAACAACAACAACCAAAAAGGAAATTGATTTCTTCTCTTTCTTTTATTTAGTTGACAGAAAGTGATCCGTGAGAATCCTTGTAAGGAAGTACACCTAATTTCTTATTAAACTCACGAGTACATACAAAAGTAGCGCTCCTAAATACTGTAGGAGTACCGAGTAAGACAGGCAGTTTTGCTGGTCGAATTTTATATATTTTTTTCTAGATGACAAGCCCAAGCACTTAGATAAATTTTGACCACAGTACCTTTGTGAGTTGAATACTATGTATACTGCTTTGGCCGTATCAGTTTGAGATAACCTACAACCGTTTGTACTTCATCATTTTCCTCTCTACATTGAGAAGCTTTGCCTGATATTTAAACCATGGGTGGATATTTTTTTCTGCACTAAGTCCTTCGATTGTGTTCATGAGTCTTTGTTTTAGTTCTCCCCCCATGGATGTTGAATCGAAGGATTATTTTACCGGAGCTTTTTCACCCATTCGTACGACATGTCCAACCCAGTGTGTTTATAAAGCTTCAACATTTCCTTCTTCTTCGGTAACCGCGCCAACGCGAACAGGGCCATATTTTTTACGTATAATTGTTGTCTCGAATAAGCCCAAAGCCCGCTCATCTTTTGTTTGACATTGTCCGCGCCTCAGCAGCTATTTAAAAGGTGGGCATAATAAAAGATCGCCAGCGGCATTTATGTATATGCATGAATCAAAAGTTTTCCAAAACTTGGATTCCTACTTAACCCTGAACGTGCTTTGCTAGACGATTCGACTAACAAAAATGGTATTTCGCTTCGTACCGCTCTCTGAAGTCATTTACCTTTTTGTTTATTATATGTCACAGAGAAAAGAATATGTATGTATTTAATATTTTATTAATGTGTTTTAAAAAATATAAAGAACTAAAAATCATAAAATTTAATTTCCTTTTTAACTGTTTTATATTTGTAATTTCAATTCAAAGTTGGTGTTAGTCGTTTCGACTAACCCTCATCATCCCTTGTCAAATTTGGTTTGGAGGTAAGAAGGAAAAATGACACTGAAGGTGACACAGCGCCGAAACCGGTTTGTCTCCAAACCCAATTTGACAACTGATGAGGGAAAATAGTTCAGTCCCTTAGGTATTTTTAAAAGTAAGATGGAATGTAATTGTAATGACACAACGGCCGTATAAATCGTTTGTGATATCTTCGGCTCGAACCCCCATTATACAGCTCTTACGCCAAAAGAACCTTTAAAGCCCATTACTGAGGTTCTTGCGCCGTCTGGACGTATGGTCATAAATGTTGTCAATGGATAAACAGGTTTGAAAAGTTTTGTCCCCATATATCTAGTGAAAACTATCTACTATCAGATTTGGTTGGTAGGTTTTCAAAATTTCGATAACTTCAATTTTTCAATACATTTAAGTCCCAAATCTAAAAATACTACTTAATTGATTAATTAAAATTTGTTTATGATGAATAACATGAGCTGCGTAATGCCAATTTGTTCATTCTATTGGACATTTTTTGTTGTTGCTAACAATAAATTATGGGAAAAAATTTGCATAGGAGAAATACTTTTGTTCTTTTGTAGTTTCCTATGGCAAGAAACTTTCGAAAGAAATGTTCATATGTTCACACATTCAATATTGTAACATAATTGTGTTAACGAATTAATTACGAGTTTAACGCTGCCTTAATTGATTAATATGTACTTAATTGTCGTTTGTAACTTTTCCGGTCATTGACGGCATGTCGGCATACAAGAAAAAGAAATATGTACATAATCAAATAAAACTTTTTAGTGGCATGTCTGAGTCAGAATTTGTTTGAAGTGTCATTTATATCAGGGTGGTGTATTGTGTAGATACATAAATTTTCTTACTTGCATTGTTTGAAATTTATATCAAATTTGACGATGCAGATGCCAACATCCGTTCATAGTTATTGAATGCACATAAATAATTCCACAGTCAATGCATGTGTGGCTTTGCTTTGTGGGTAAAAGTGTAATTTTAAGATTGTACTGATCGAAGCGCTAGATATTGGGCGTTTGGGTAGCATTTCTTTTTTTTAGAAATTGTTATATGTACATACATACATATTTTTATTTGAAATTCCTATCGCTTTAATGAGACGCAATTACGATACAATGACATGGACGGATGTTTATTAATTCTCATTTCTCAGTTTACATAAATAGCTGATGGTGGATGGCATTGCACTGATAACGAACCACGCTAACAAAAAAAAGGAGGAAGAAAAATCATAGAAATCTATACAACGCTGCACACAATAAATAAGAAGTTACGCTTAATTGGTAGCCGGTATACCTACTAGGCAGCGAATGGCAGTGTATCATATTTTTACAATAATAATAATAAAAAGAAAAACACTAGAAAAAACAGAAAAAACTGCAGCGTTTCGTTTACAAATGTTGTCATTTTCCTGTTGACTAACGACTGCTTGCTGCCTGCTGCCCTTTTTGTGCAGCGCGCATCTCTTCAACCAAGGCGACATAAAAAGAAGGGAGCTATGTAGCTGCATATTTAACACTTGCTGACAGCAATGACGCCGACCAAGGCAATGCCAGCGCCAACGCCACTGCTGACTCAAGCACCACCACCATCAGCAGCTCTGCCATTGAAGTTAAAGCGGAATTGTTTACTTTCCATTTTCAAATGTGTTGTGTTGTGCCAATCCGCCACCGTCGCCGACGTGCACACTGTACGTCGTGCGAGGCGTGCATGATTGTATGTGGTACTCCTATGTATATATGTAAAATCTGTACTTATTGATGTGTATAAACAGTGGCCTCTAAAACTGATCATTATAGCAGAAATTCAGGATTTTGAATAGATGAATTCAAACCCCGATAGTATGGAGCACTAATGGCTCTAGCAGACTTTTATTTATTCCAGGGACCGAAAATAATCATTTAATATCAAGATTTTTATTTACAGAACATTGAAAAATCGTCGATTAAAAAAAGCTTGAAAATGACTGACCCTTACGCTTGAAAAGTGTTTTATTGAAAATATAAAAACAAAATGTAGGCCATTCGCAAATTTCCTTTGCTATTAACAAAAAAAAAAACATTTGTTTCAGCGGCCTTTGCCTCTAACGGCATAATTTTTCATGATTTTTTGTCAAATTTTAACAATAACAGTCGAGTCGTTATATGAAGTGCATGGTGTAAGAAAATTGAAATATATGGATTAGCAGTATGCCCTAATAATAATATTTTTCATCTCAGATATTTACCATCTTGAATCCAAAGCACAGGCGCGCTTCCACTCCGCAGCACCTTGGTTCAAACCTTGGTCAAAACAACATCGCAAAAAAATATAGAAAAAATATTTTTTCTTAATAGCGGTCGTCGCTCAGCAGGCAATCACAAACCTCCGAGCGTATTTCTGCCATGAAAAACAGCTTCTCATAAAAACACAATCGCCGTTCGGAGTCGGCGTAAAACTGTAGGTCCCTCCGCTTTGTGTGACAATATCAAGGCGCACGGCCAAAGTCGGAGGAGATGCTCGGCCAAACACTAACATATGTGTAAGCCCCAATATATTATTATTATTTTACGGACAAAAGTTTTTTAAATAATTTTTTTTGATAATTTTTTGTAAAAACATGGCTAATATTACGGCAAAAACATAAAGATAAAATGCCAAAACGTTTTGCAAAACTTGGGAATATCAAATAAGTCTCAAATTTTGTAACGCCATTTTTGGCAATTTTTTAGCAACTTGGAACCTTTATTGTACTAAAATGTAATGGGCTACAAAACTGCATACTCGAATCTTTCTAGAAGATCTATTTAAAAAGTTGCAAATTCGTTGACCATTTGTTCTCATGGTGGAAGGTCAATGATACTTCAAGAAAATGTTTATCAGTTAAAGCTGCTTCGAAATATATAGTAATTGTAAAATCTTTTCTTC
The DNA here is from genome assembly GCF_001687245.7 of Rhagoletis zephyria. Taxonomy (NCBI): domain Eukaryota; kingdom Metazoa; phylum Arthropoda; class Insecta; order Diptera; family Tephritidae; genus Rhagoletis; species Rhagoletis zephyria. Next base: position 5,062 of record NW_016167923.1, on the reverse strand, counting down.
TTCACTTATGCGCGGCATTTCGAAAAATTTTTACATTTGGAATCCGGAGTTTGCGATAGGTCGTTCGTACAATTTCGTTCGCAACGTTGCCATTTCGTCAAAAATGCTACTTTGTTACATTTCATGAGCTTCACTAGTTACACTACGTTCCATACCAATGGTTTTCAAATACAATGGAATGTCTTATTGAGTCACGCCTAATATCGCCGCAAGATATTTTTCGGTTTGGCACGGTCTTTCGTCCAAAATTGCCTCAAATTCAGCGTCTACAAAAACGTTGTTGTACTTTCTTCGCCCTTGTGGGTTGTCATCACTTTTTAAACGTCGGAACCAGTACCTACTGACGGAATAGACATGCAGACATGTAGGAAAAATGCCTATATCGCTTTATCGCGCTGAAAAGAATTAAACATCCTCTTTGGGTTATTTTTTCATGAATTTGTGGGTCACTGTACGTCTGTACGCATGGATTTGTATATGCGCTTGTTATGTATGCATGAATACCCTGCAGATAAATTTAGAGACAGTCTGGCAAAGCGCTAGTTCCGAACTAAATATTTCAGAATTATCTCTGAACTAGTGCAAAACGTCTACAGAGCGGGACAGTTGAAACTTGCGCTGTATTTAAGTGTACAAATAATATGAAAGTAGCTCAGCGAGAAGAACTCCGACTCAAGCAGTGGTAGTCGCGAGTTCAAATCGCGGTGGAGACAGTTGTGAGTTTTCAGATTTAATGAATTTAAATTTTTCCGTGCCGCTTACAATATATATATTTTTTTTAAATAAAATTTGTAACAAACATAAAATCTGTAAAAAAAACAAAACACGGAAAAATATCAAAAAATTGAATCTTAAAAGCGTTTTCTTAAAAAAAAAAACTGTCCAAAGCGGAACCGGTCTAAAACTCGTTGCAAAGAAATACACTGAGCGACAAATGCCACCGCCAATGGCATCGCTGTGTAAAACTGGACAGTTGAAAACATTGCTTGCGTATTGGGCTAGAACTAGTACTGTCGGCAAAAGGTCTAGTTCTACGCTAATTCTGAGCTAGTCAGATTTTCTGCAGGGTAAGTGCTGGCTTGTATATTGTACGTATGCATGTGTTACAAGAGCTCCCCACCCCGTCGTCAATGTAAAGACAAGCGCTCAAAAATAATGCAAGAACAACAACCGCAACAAGGGCAGCAGGAATAATGACAGCAACCACAAAGAACTCGTACAGTTGTAAGGCATGGGTTATTAAGCAACTGAATCATATCAAGCGAGAGACAAGGAGTGTACTAGAACGGCGGCGGCGAATGGCGAACGATATCTGTAATGAAATGTCAAAGAAATGCCTAAAAGGATTAACAGAGCAGCACCGAAGCAGCGCAGCAACAACAAAATAACCAAACAACAACAACAACATAATTAACAACTTAATACAGCCATACATACTGCTGCATACATGTGTATATACATATGTATGTACATATTTATATTTTTATATGCGTATTTACTATATGCTTGCGTGCATTCATGCAGTTTTCACTTAAAACAGCAACTGTTTTATTTTTTGTATTATCTACACCATTTTCTGGTACTTATCGACTGTACGTACAGCCAACAATGAGTAATGTAAATTGTAAACTAATCTGCAGTTTGAAGTTTTATTTTCTTTGTTGATTTTTTATTTTTTCCTTTTTTGTTAGAGCCAAGCCTTAGCTCGTTGATAAATCAACTCACTACAGGCGTGCGACCGACCGATCGAACGCCCGCCCGCCCATTTTCAAGCCATTATTTAGGGATGGTTGGAAAGTACATACTTACATATATATGTACATATCTGCATTCTCTAATGAGGGGGATGGTTGGCTGACTGTTCGTGTATCGATGGGAAAGTATGTTATGTACGTGTCAAGTTTAAATTCATTCAATATTGCTCATCAATTCCACTTAAGTTGTGAAAAGTTAAAATGCATGGACTGAAGAATGTGTGAAAAAATTGAAGAGATTTGTTAAGATTAAAACAAAGCATGCATGAAATGCAAGGCAAAATAATGAGAAGATATGTACATGTATATATCGAAATCAGGGCTTAAAAATAACTTACTAAAGCCTATCGTCGTTTAAAGTACAAAACCGCGTATCGTCATTCTGCAAAACCGCGTAACTGACATTTGCTGCCAAAAATTTGATTTGCTCACACAAGCTCTTCGCTCAATCCTTATCCATTCGTCCTGAAATATCCTAGCCAGAAATGCGATTGCTTTATAAAAAAAGAGAACTATTTTGAAATATGTGTGTTTTTACTCTCTAGAAAATAATTCATGCAACCTCAAATACGCGGTTTTGCATTTGGTTGATACGCGGTTTTGTATTTTTGTTTTTCTCGTCTCTCGGGACCGTTTATTTCAAGACGAAAATTATTTACGTCTTCTCAAAATAATTATATGGGATTTTTATTTTTCTCGTCTCTCGGGACGTTTATTTCAAGACGAAAATTATTTGCGTCATCTCAAAATAATTATATGGGATTTTTATTTTTCTCGTCTCTCGGGACGTTTATTTCAAGATAATAATTACCTATATGGGATTTTTATTTTTTTTCGTCCCGCGAGACGAAAAAAAATAAAAGTCCCATATAGTTATTATAAGAAGACGCAAATCATTTCGTCCCCGATAATTATTATGAGAAAGCAAAAACAATTTCCATGGTAAAATAATCGTCCTGCGAGGAGAGAAACAATAAAAGCTTATTATTAGGAAAAGATGAAACAGTTTTTACTTGTACAATTTTTGGTCCCAGGATACGAAAACAACTTTTTCATTGTTCAATGGTAATTATACACAATATTCAATTTTATTTATTATAATCGTTATGGTCTCTCATCTATGTATATATATGTAAGTAGTAAATAATCATTATAAACCAGAACAACTCCCTTTTCGTTGAAACTACCAAAAGTTAGTTGACTTTTTTAATTTGTAATTAATGAACGGAAATATGTTCATTCAAGATTTATTACCACATATTTACTGGAAGAACGTAACAATTTAAGTCTACAAAAACGGCGAAATTTCGGTGGTTGCGTTTGGTTGCATTCCGGGAAAAGTGACAAGGTCCATTTCACATTCGGCAGTTATGTTAATAAGTAAATTTGACGAATTTGGACTCTGGTGCAATGAAGGCCTTAAAAATTACTCAAAAATGTTGTCCATATATTTTTAATAATAATGTAAGTAAACACATAGATGCATATCTACCATACAGATCTAACCTCAAAAACGTTTTATAAATTCCATAAAAAGAGCGCCGATCAATATGGCAGCTGGAAGTGATATAATATCGATATAATATTGACATCAAGTTGCCAATCAACATATATTTAAAAAAAAAACCAGACTGGACCGGTGCAAATTTTTGCCTATAAATTATCAGAAAACGGATATTCAGTCCCTATTACAATAGATTTATTAGGTACACGTTATAATTAAAACAGAAGATCTGAAGATCTACAAAAAATTGGCTTATTTTATCTTGTACACCACTGTGAGTCATCGAACGGTCAATTCTCAGCACCATGACGCTATGATAAATGACTCTTTTTGGCCTGAAATTGAAGATTTTGATCTGGACAATGTAAGGTTTCAACTAAACTGGCTAACATGCCACATAACGCAGCCAGTTATGGTTCAATTGCCTGAGAAATTCCCACGACTCGTAATTTCGATATTCGTCAATGTATGTTGCTTGTCCTTTAAGACCCTACATCTTTTGTGAGGTTCAAAAAACGTCAAATTTTGGCCTAATTATATATCCGAATTTTATGAAAAACATCAAGGAAAACCGAAACAAACAACACACGAAAAAAATCAAAGCTAAAATAACAAAAAAAAAACTATTAACAAAAATTGCCAAAACATTGGTCTCAGCTTTTGTATACTTGAAGGACAACTAAAGTCGGATTCCCAGAAACTTTAGGTGCTCATAAGAAATCCTTGAAGGTTTTGTTGCACACAACCAAATATGTATAAAGTTTTCTCGAAAAAAATGTAAAATAACTAGATGTGAAGTAGAAACGGCAGCCGCAAGAATATGTCGATTTGGTCCTTGGAAGTTGAATCTGAAGCCAGCATTGAAAAGTTGACTCACTTTTTTTCTTTCTACCCTAAAAAAAATACAACAAATGTACCACAATAATAGGTTTTTTTTGAGGTTAGAAACTAAAAGCGTGCAAACTTTTGAACTCAAACTTCAGAATCGGAATAGCGGGCAAAAATTCATAAGGATTGATAGACTCGTCGTCAGACGAAATGCATCATTTTGGATTGTGTTATGTAATGCTTTTACATCGAAAACTAAGTTTATAAAGTAAAAATAAACAAGTTAATATATGACTGGCTTTGTTGTCTATAAAGTTAACAGAATAAAAAAATATATATTTATAAATTTTAGAGCAATTATTTTTTAAAATTTTTGAAAAAAAATATTTAGTACATACCTAAATTTAGGAAAAAACAAATACATATATTAAAAATTGTGTTTATCAAAAACAAAATAAAAAGTAAAAAATTAAATTATTAAAAAAGTCAAAGGAGCGTTAGACTATTTTTAAATTATTAATATCTATTTGGACAGGATGAGGAATGATGGAAAACCAACAAAAATAACGTTTTTGCCCAAATTTGGAAATAATGTCAATTCACTATATTTCGCACCAGTATGCGAAATAGTGCTTATTGTCCTTATTTCCATTGATCTTGTTACCTGTCGCCCGCTAGCTACTGAGGCATTATGTGCTTTGTATTATTTACAACAAAACCTCATAAAAAACGAGTGTGTTTGAATTCTTAAACAAAAACTTTTATCTCATTGGAAAAAATCGGAGCGTCCGAAGAACTTTGCACAGTTTTTGACAGCTATTAAATATCGTTGGGAGGTTTTGAAAAAAAAAATTCGTGCAAAATTTTTTAAACTTATCAAGAATTCGTTAATTTCATCCTATATAGACTACAGCTGCCATGTAAAGGAGTTTAAATCCGGCGTTGGATTTGTAGTTGAGAGAGAGACTCCGTCACC
>NW_016167922.1:0-20360 GCF_001687245.7 Rhagoletis zephyria | reverse complement strand
AATCAGGTATAGAGCATTATCGCAGCTCTTAACGTCAATGAATTGGTTTGATCTCGAGTAAGCATCGTATAATCACATGGGAATGAAGATTGCATATGGTATCACAATGGGCCTGTCCTTGGCTTTAGTGTAAGGGGGAGTCTCTCTCCCTATCCATTTCTACCTAACCTAACCTAATGTCTGACAGACACCTACCTGTGACGTATTGTAGAATGCTTGAATGCTTACTCAATATCGGCAAAGCACTAATGAATGTCTGTCCGCACTCAAAATTACTTTGTACCTCGTTCCTCAAAGACTAAACAGCTGTGCCCGTAGACATTTCCAATCTATATGTATACATATATGCTAGTTGGGATGAAACGGGGTTTGAGATATCATCCTGAATGATTTGCATAGAGAGGGGTCTCTCTTTTCGACTTTTAGAATTACGGTTGCGAGCTCACCTTTCACGCCTCAGAATCGTAAGGTATAGGCAGATAATCGCAAATTATTTTTATTAGGTCTGGCAGTATGAGCTTCTTGCTCTGCTTCAACAGCGCTAAGCTGAAGCCATCTACTCTAGAGGCTTTGTAGCGATCGAGCGTCCGAACTCTCGGAACTCAGTCTCCTCTTTAACGGAAGTGGCAACCTGTATATGGGCAGAAAGTAGACCAAGAGCCCTCAGCTATTCGTTTCCTATAAAAGTGCCTCAATGGTCCCACTGGCTGAGGCTTTGTAGCAGGTTTGATTAGTTATTTTCATAGAAGATTGTGAAACTACTTCTCCGGCTTTAGGTTTGAATATCGCATTGTTTTAAGCACAACTGTTGTTTATTAAGAAACTGTGACCAAAACACACACACAGCAAAGGAATTTGCGGAACAGCAAAGCTCCCAGTCATACCATTTGGCAACTCTATACGGCTGCAAGCTATTCACTCATTGAATGTGTAGCATACATTTAGGCTATATGAACAGCATTTTAGTTTATACAGTACGTCGTTGACACTGTACTATGTCACTTGCCTCGCCTAACTATACACGTTAGCTACTTTCCATAAATGCCCTTCCGACGAGCGAAATCATTCTGGCCGCGCATGCCATATATTTTTCGCATATTTAAATTTAATTTTTTATTCGAGACAAGAAAGGTGCAGTAAAATCACAAGCTGCAGCGTGGCATTTTAAAAATTGCGCACTAATTGCCAGGTCGCCTGTCTCGTTGCTGCGCTGAACCAGCGCCCAGTTGAATCAAATGAGCTCAGGTCAACCCAACTCAGCCGCTACGATCGGGCAATCAGGCCAACAAGCAATTAGGCTAGGCAGAATCGGCAAAAAGGCAATCAGTAAGACAAAGTGCAGCTCTACGCGCAGTGTGGAAGTGCATGCGAGAGGCGCAGCGGAAGTGGCACAAATTGAGTGCAGTTCAATGTGAAAATGTTTTAATAAAATATGAGGTGGGNGTGCAGTGTGGAAGTGCATGCGAAAGGCGCAGCGGAAGTGGCATAAATTGAGTGCAGTTCAATGTGAAAATGTTTTAATAAAATATGAGGTGGGTGGCAAATGTAATCATACGCTTGTCATTTGCTTGCACGCGTCAATGACATTAGCTAGCTGCTCGCTTGGTTCAAAAGAGTTTTTGTTTTTACTGTTGCCACCTAGTTGTTGTCGGCAATGCACTTGCCGCTTGTTGCAATTTGGCTGGCAATCAACGTTGATTACTTGCCTGAGCTGCAACCAATTTTCGTTCGTAATGTAAGCGCGCGTGTAGAGGCGGTGCAGAGAAATTTTCGCGACGCCATCAACAACAACAAAAACGAGGAGTCCATAACACATAATCCGTTAATTAACCTTACGGCAGCAATCACTTAGTGAACTTGCTATGCGCTGCACCTTGTAATCCTCATTTATCGCCGCGTTCTCTCGTCGCTAGCTCATTTACTTTCGCTGATTTTTCACTAACGAAATAAATGCCTTTTGGCGTGACGAAGTGCACATCCGCAAAAGGGACTGCTAAAAGCGCAATTGCTACTGCCACCACTTGTCCCTTCTACTTTTGGCGCTACGCTACTTGTACGCCCCCTTCGTTGCTGCTGCTGCTGCTGTTCACTTTGTGTGCAACGCTCACCCCTGCAGATGCACTAATTGTGGCGCAACCCATGCTGCTCCAAGCTTACTGCCTCTCTCTGCTGTCTACTAACAGCGCTGCCGACTTGCGTCAACACTCTGTCTGGTATGTTGAAAGTGCTGTCAGCAATGCCGATAGCAGAGTTGTGGCATGAAAGTGAAAGGCAGAAGCCAGCGCTCTCTCACTCAATGTTTTTTTTTTCGCCTACAACACGCTACTGCGCGCCCCCTTTGGCGCGAAACAGAGGAAGTTAAAAGTGGGCCAACGCTCCATTTACGCTGATTTGCCCGCAAGTGTAAAGCGATATACATACTTGCAGTATAAATGAGTGCGTGTAAGTTTTTCTTGCAGATGAGAGTGTGTGTTATGGCACGTGCGGCACTTTTCAGGTTGTGCTTTTAGCTTTCGCACACTTGCTTGACTTTGAAAAGTTTTCGCCTTTTCGATCGATCATTGCATGCGATTTTGTTTGCGTGATTTTGGCTGAAATTACATACATACATATGTACATACATATGTAGATATGTATGCATACGTTTTTGGGAATGTTGGAGGAATGTAATGTGAAAGCAAAAGCGATGGCAGAATGCGATTCATATCGATAACTTTTAGAAAACCTTAAGGAGGTACACGATACGATAAAAGCAGGTTGTTTGGATGGTCGACCTGGAATGACTGCAATCTTAGGAAATATGGCCTCATGCATTTCCTCCTTTGCTTCTGTAGACAGCTCAACGGCTGGCAAAGGCACTGCATGTACAAACTTTGGACCTGGCTCAAAAATGTCAGTGGAGCCCAATGTTTTGTGTTTTAAGCCTCCTTCAAGCAAAGTTAAAAGTGGCAGTCAAACGACGCTCAAGTTTCTTCGTTTAAATGAATTAGAACCCAGATTATTTGTTTCATTCGTCTGGTCCCAGAGTAATTCTTACTCTTACTGTATTTTTTTCTAAGCTTGGTAATTGGTATTGTTGCCACAGCCTCCCTTAGAAGCCTGATTGTCTCGTAATTTTCTGCTATGGCTTTGTTTCCAGTTAAGAATTTTATAGGACCGTTTTCATAATGCAGAGCTAACTCACACACGGTGGTTAAAGGCAGATTTTTAGTACAAAAATCACCGTCTGTAAACGCATTCGACCCTAGAAATGCTTTCGCGTGTGTATGATTCTGGAAATTAAGAGAGTTTTTGACAAGACTGTGTTGGCAGAGGTACATTAAAAATAGATTATTCTGCACTTGGTGAACATTAAATTGCATTTTATCGCCCTAGGAAATACTTTCGTGAGCATTAGGTTAACGAAACGCACCCAATTTGTTCCAACACGATAGCGTACACTTAATCAGGTTACAGTACACGGAGTTACCTTCTCTAGTATGCGCACTTTCTCAGCACACAACGTCCTCAAGTCGCAAGCCGACAGCAGCTGGGACAAAGACAAAGAGACCCTGTCGGCAACATAAAAGGCAATTGTCCGACCGGTTCTAAACTAAGCAGCGCACGTGTGGTCGCCTGAGACTAGGAGGACATAGTGGATGAAGCTACGAAGCTTCCAATTCACGGCATTCCGGACCGCCGCGGGGGGCCTACTACATACATGTTAAGGCCCAAATTCTTCCCATTCACAGGGAGTCGAACGTGGACGAAACGGAAATTGGTCTGCCTCCGAAGACTGGCATCACCATAGCCCAAATTCGCTCCGGACACTGTAGCTGGTTAAATTCCACGCTTGAGCTGTCACCTTTTCGATTAAAGAATTATCGAAAATGGTTTGACGGTATCCAAAGTTATCCAGTAATTATCTCAAAAAAATCAAAATACTCCGATGAGTTGATAAGGGTTTTACAAGATTGTAGTTGAAAAATATTTTTTGAACATATTTAAAGTATACAAAAGTTACTGTATCAAATATTAAAGTATGGGTGTCAATCGAAGGAGTATTAGGAAATATTTAGCTTAAACACTAAGAATATTAAAAAGGGCTGCCACCAGTTTAAAAGATGGGTAGCACTGGAAATGGGTTTAAAATTCAATGGCATAAAATCGAAACTAATGCACGGTTTTTAATCTGTATATGCTCTTATTATTGTCACGTATTCTTCGTTTTAGTTTAGCGGCGGTGACTCCGACACAGCCCTAAGCTCAAGACGAAAGCGCTGGACTGATCCAATGTTTTAAGTAGTAAGCTATGGAGACGGATTCACGGGTATTAGCTAGTTTTTTCTAAACCAACCTAGTTTTAACACTGAAGCACACGATTAGTTGAAAGACGATTTTTGAAAAGGCGAAACAATTTAATCTAATTTATTTATAAAATCAACACTGAAAAAACGCTGTTTGTACACTTCAATTTTTTCCTGCAGTCATGAATGTACCATAATACAATTTACCTTATTTAAAATTTTTAAATCTAATAAATTTAGTGAACGTAGCTTTGCCTCTCCTTTCACTAGAAAATTTTCTAACCAAATTTTTTATATGTACATAAAGTTCGTACAAATGCGAAAACGTAAATGTTATCATAAACTTGTACAGGAAAATTTACATTTTATTTTTACTTCTTTTATAACTTAATTTCAAAATAAAACACAAACCAGCACATACACCCTTTCATATACATATATGTCTATACCTAAACACTCAAACGCCCATAAAATCATGCAATTGTTGAAAAGTGAAGGGGAGAAGCTTACTAAAATTTGTATTGCGAACGTAAATGTGCTTTTGTGTTACAATTATGGGTGTATTCCAAAACTTTAAAATACAAAGCATCAGTATCTTTTACTTCCAAACATCAGTCGATTGTAATGTCAAATGGGNGAGTGAAGGGGAGAAGCTTACTAAAATTTGTATTGCGAACGTGAATGTGCTTTTGTGTTACAATTATGGGTGTATTCCAAAACTTTAAAATACAAAACATCAGTATCTTTTACTTCCAAACATCAGTCGATTGTAATGTCAAATGGGCGCAACCGCGGTTAGCCTTTTGTTTTCAACTAGGTTGAGCAAATTAGTATTTTTCTTCTAGAGAGGTTTAGATATAAAAGAGACTGATGCTTTATATTTTGACGTTTTGGAATGCACCCTACGTATGTATGTATGTATACATGTGTAGTCCTTAAATACGCAAATAAGTATGTTTNGCGCAACCGCGGTTAGCCTTTTGTTTTCAACTAGGTTGAGCAAATTAGTATTTTTCTTCTAGTGAGGTTTAGATATAAAAGAGACTGATGCTTTGTATTTTGACGTTTTGGAATGCACCCTACGTATGTATGTATGTATACATGTGTAGTCCTTAAATACGCAAATAAGTATGTTTCATTATACTAGGGCACATACTTGCATGCATATTTATACATGTGAGCTTATGTGTAAGTTGTAAAGTAAGTAATCAAAACATTGAACTTTTTCCATAAAATATTTGCATTATTCCTTTTAACTTGCTACATTTTGCTTTACTGCTCTGAACTAACACAGATTGGTCATCCTTTCGCTTGAACTAAGGACTAGCTCATTTACAGTTAACTTTATGTATTAGGATAACTCTAACTTTAACTTACAGTCGCAACGTGCAGGAAAGAGAGTACAGATAGTAGAGAAATAAAATCATTTAGTTCCTAAGCACAGTGATGAGGTTACTGAAACATTTTTGACATAAATTGTAATAATGAACTTTTATAATTAGTAAATATGTACCAAGAAAGTGAGCATACAAACAAGTTTGAGGAGATTTAAGAAAATATTTAGTTTAATAAGGCGTAATGAAATTCTTTAATTTTCTTGAAAATTCATTTATGTGGACGCTCTAAAAGTTTACGCGCCCCTAACTCCAGTTGAGGTTATTGCTCCGATACCCATTGTTATTTCCACAATTCAGTTCCTATAAGGCCAGTACAAAAGCCTTCGTCATATTTACATTTCAGTCANGTTTGCATTATTCCTTTTAACTTGCTACATTTTGCTTTACTGCTCTGAACTAACACAGATTGGTCATCCTTTCGCTTGATCTAAGGACTAGCTCATTTACAGTTAACTTTATGTATTAGGATAACTCTAACTTTAACTTACAGTCGCAACGTGCAGGAAAGTGAGTACAGATAGTAGAGAAATAAAATCGTTTAGTTCCTAAGCACAGTGATGAGGTTACTGAAACATTTTTGACATAAATTGTAATAATGAACTTTTATAAATATGTAAATATGTACCAAGAAAGTGTGCATACAAACAAATTTGAAGAGATCTAAGAAAATATTTAGTTTAATAAGGCGTAATGAAATTCTTTAATTTTTTTGAAAGTTCATTTATGTGGACGTTATAAAAGTTTACGCGCCCCTAACTCCAGTTGAGGTTATTGCTGCGATACCCATTGTTATTTCCACAATTCCGTTCCTATAAGGCCAGTACAAAAGCCTTCGTCATATTTACATTTCAGTCAAGAGATTGACGTATGTGTTCAACCTCGAAGTAACAGTCGGATGAGGAGTTTTTCAGTGTATAACAAATGATATTATTGGCCAGTCCAGTGGATACATGGAGCCTTGATCAATGGACTAAAGAGAAGCGAAACTCAGCTGTCGCAGCTTTGCCAACTAATTTACTAATTTCCTGAGTTTTTATTAATTAGAAGGCTGAAAGCATAGCAGAAAGCAGACAACGAGATTGTGAGAGTGATTTCAAAGCTGAGGAAAGGGAAGGTACTTATTGTCACCATCGTCTTTTAAGGAAATGGCACGGCACATCCTGAAAACCAATTGTATGAAGTTATACCTCTCGAATAGACAAAAGACACAGGAGCAACTTCCCGTCACGCGAAATAACCAGGCTTACAGCAAAGAGAAATGAAGTGCCATTCCTTATAAGAACTTGATAGCGAAACGTGTTTGACTGTTTTAAAAAATGGGTGTCAAACGAAAAACGTAATAAGAAACCTTTAGTTTGAACATTCGGAGTATTTTAGGTTTTAAAGGGTTGCCACCAATTTTTAAATTAAATTCAAATTACTAAATATGTTAAATGAATTATTACAATATGGGTATCAACCAAAATGTATTTGAAAATACTTTCTTTCTAAACTACATATAGGAAGGTTGCCACCTGCTGAAAAAGGCAAACTCCACTTGGATTAAGGGAATTAGGTAATAGAAATATGTATCACAACAAGGGCTAAAAAAATAGTGAAAATTCCTTATTTCTTTGGCTGAGTGTAAATATATTGAGTTCTACTGAAAAAAAATACTTCTAATCGAACACGCAGAAATTTCAGACACTCAGCGAAGCGGATGTATACATATATTCTCTGAGGTGTCCCCCCATGAGCTATGTAGCTGTGGTTGTGGCGATATCAACGAAGGAATCAATTCTTTTTTATTTTAATATGACTTAACAGAATTACGANGGCGCTCAACATCAATGCTACATCGGATGAATGGAAGGACGATATATTCTCTGAGGTGTCCCCCCATGAGCTATGTAGCTGTGGTTGTGGCGATATCGACGAAGGAATCAATTCTTTTTTATTTTAATATGACTTAACAGAATTACGAAGGAGTAAACATTCCTAAACATTTACCACTGTACCCTCTAGCGACCAACAAGCAAAGTTCGTGCTATCCAGCAAGGAGACAGGAAACGAGGAAACCCATAAAACAACAGGTTGTAATGGAGCATTTTAATTTACAATCTAATAGTCGATAATTACTTTATGGCCAATGAAAATGAAATCACCGATAGTAACTACGTAGTACAACGCTAAAAGCAAACAAAAGCAAAATACGCAGCAAGTGAGCGAAAATGATTGCAAATTTCAACACAGGTCAGCACATTTTATAGTGAGACGAAAGGAAATTAATTGAATGGAAATGAGTGCAGTTGAGGTCTGCTGGATTGTATTGCGTTGTACACAGATTTTCATTACCACAGCGCGAAGGTGGTGTTGACCCACATACTATTCATGCGAGTCGAGCTGCTGACTAGTTACTCGAGGCATTCGTGTGGAGATTTGGTAAATTATTGTTGGGATTTACATGTAAAACAACGCCAACCCATTTCGTTAAAAAGCAATTCACGNTGTGGTGTTGTTGTACTCGAGGCATTCGTGTGGAGATTTGGTAAATTATTGTTGAGATTTACATGTAAAACAACGCCAACCCATTTCGTTAAAAAGCAATTCACGTTGCTGGTGCACTGAATGTCGACACGGAGGCATTTATCGACACTCTCTAGCTCTTAATCTCATACCTACTTGTACATTAGGGTACTCCAAAAAACGCATGTGGAAAAAGTAAAGTCCGAATATTAATGCCCTCCACCTACGATTGTTCTACATCAAAAAAATATACGCCTGTTTTTTATTTCGAGATCAAAAAATATAAAAAGGTTTCGTAGAAATGGTATGGAATTCTCAAATATCAAAATTTTTCGACAGGAAGACTTTGTTTCTCTTCAGGAGACTTCCAATAATACTACCCAATTGTTTATTTTGACAATTTTTATGGGTCCCCCACTGAATTTTTTTATTGGGGGTCCTATAAAAAATAGTAAATATTAAAACAAGGTTAAATAAATAATTGGGTATTATTACTGGAAGTCTCCCGAAGAGAGAGTTTTCCGATAGAAAAATATAGACTTTACGGAGTTCTATACAAAAAAGTAAGTGCGCCTGGGCCACTCTGGAGAAGTGAAGCAAAGGTTACATACATGTTTATCTATTTTGCCTCATAACCAATATAAATACATACATATGTGCTTTTGCTTAAGGTTATATTTTTTGTCTTTTTTCTATCTATCTGTATACTCTATCGATAACAAAATCGATAGTGACATCCAATAAAATATCGATAGCAAAACCGATAATAACACTGGTAGCAAAATCTATTAGAAACTCGATAAAAACAGAGATAAAAATATCCATAACACAATCGATAAAAATATCGATAAAAATATCCATAACAAAAAACGATAAAAAAAATTGATAACTACATCGGTAAAAATATCCACACCAAAATCTATAGATATCGATAGCAAAATCGATAAGTATCGATAACAAACGATAAATACCGATAACAAGTCGATAAATATCGATAACAAAATCAGTAAACATCGACAACAAAATCGATAAGTATCGATAACAAAATCGATAAATATCGATAACAAAATAGTTAATAATATCGACAATAAGTCGATAAAAATATTCATCAAAAAATCGATAAAAATATCGACTATTATATCGATAAGTTCCGAAAATATCGATGGCAAAATTTACAAGTATCGATAACAAAATCGATAAATATCCATAACAAAAAACGATAAAAAAATTTATAACTATGTCGATAAAAATATCAAATATCAAAATAGTTTATAATATCAACAACAAATCCATAAAAATATTGATAAAAAAATCGATAAAAATATAGATAACAAAACCGATGAAAAAAAACGATTAATTCATAGATAAGTCCCGAGAATCCCGAAAATCTCTAAAATCCCAAAACGGTTCCCAGATTTAGTCTCTGTGGCTCTATCTATATCCTTTCCCCTTTAATTACCTTTATTTTAATCTTTCTTCCCCTATCTTCATCTGTACTTTTATCGGTATCCTACTCCTCCTCTTTGTCTTTACTTTTATGTTTATCATTTTCTTCATCTACATATTCTCCTTCACCGTTGCCCTTATATATATACTAAGTGTTTAAATTTATCATGGTCTTCATTTTTGCCTTTATCCTTTTCTTTACCTATGTACGTAGTCACCTTTACTTTCATTCTTGTATTGGTCTTTTTCTAAGTATTATTATTTAACCTTTTATTAGCAAATTTTTGTTAAATTAAAACCATATGCATACACAAAAGAAGCACTTGTTTCAGCCTCAGCTATTTCCGTTGCATCATTTCCGTTGCACCATTTCCGTGTGCAATTTCCGTTGAATTTGCCAATTTGCTCCCAACCAACCAACCGCGGCTAAAGAAGTTTCACTTAAAAATTTTTTTTTTAGCCCATATAATATATATGGAAAACATGGGGGTGAGAGTATTAAAATTCGACTTAACATATTTTGGACCACCCTAGTGTTCATAAAATACTCCCGCTTCATGCGATGGCAAACGTGCCACTTGGAAGTTACGACTATTTCAATGAAGTGCCAATAAAGGCAACTGTTTGTTGTTTTAGTACTTTATAATCTTCGCCGCCAACTATTCTCTCCACGCAATAAGCGCTGTGGTGGCCCCTTCTTAATCAAATACATATTGCTAACTTTGCACTCAAACCTGAGCGTATAATTTACAAATATAAATACTTGCAATCGTATTTCGCATTGGTATTTTGCTGTGTTTTGTATATCTTCTTTTGAGTTGATAAGTTTGACTGGCTTGCTATAGTATTGCTGGCGTTTTTAGTGCTTGCTGGTTTTTAAATTCACGCCAAAGTAAATGGTTAGTAAGAAGCAAGTGAAATGAAAAATAACACAGCTGAGTGAAATTGAGGCATAAGTACATAAGTAGAATGTAGACATACACTGAGGAAAATACATACCTTAGGCTGCCTTCAGCTGTGTAAATATTTTTTTCTACCTTAAAAAGAGCCATAATTTTTTGGTAATGTAAAAACTTAGTGTATAAAATTTTATAACTGGACACACACACATATGTATGTAAATTTTAGATATTTCGAACAGTGAATTTATTTTTGAAAAATTGGAATTGAAAATTGAAATTTGGTCTCTTTAAAAATAGACATAATTTATTGGCCATTTAAATTCTGAGCACACATGCTTTCATTTTGAAGCTTTCAAAACTGGACATAGATTAATTGTATTTTAAAAACCTCATTTTACAACTGGACATTAATTTTGGTACAGAAAAAGTCGGCATAAATCATAGGCCGTTTTAAAACGGGACATATTCGATCGATTATTTAAAAACTAGGCTTAAATTTTGATAAATTTACATACATACATTGCTGCGTTTAGAAAGTGGAAATCAATTTTGGATATTTTAAAAACTGGACATAATTTTTTTTAACTGGAAAGCTCGACATAAATTGTTGACCACTTAAAAGGAGGATATAGTGGGCGTCGATTAAAAACTGGGCATAAATTTGTTACATTTATGTAAACATTTATGAACATAAATTTGTGTTCATATTAAAAATGGACGTGTATGATATTTTTGGTTACTTAAATAGATTTTTGTTAGTATAAGTTTATTAGCCATTCAAAAAATTATCATAAATTAAAGGTCACTTAAAAACTAGACATAATTTTTGAGTGTTTAAAAACCGGGCATTGGTTTTATTTTCGTATAAAAACTGGACACTATTTTTTGGTAGTTTAAAACATATAGTAAATTTGTGTTTAAACCACATTTTGGGTCATTTGGATACACGATATAAATTTGGTTTCGTGTAAAAACTGGACATAAATTTCTGGGTTTATGGGCGTTATTGCTCATCTATTCCTTTTCTTTTTTATTGTATCGACCTATGGAGGCATCCATAACCGGAGATTTTTAGATACTTTTACCATGACCTTGAGAATGGCAATACCTTCGATATTTGTAGACTCCAAGTTCTAACCCAGATTCATTATTGGAAGCACGTAGATGACCTTAGATCAAATTATATAGGAAAGGAAACACAAATAGTTTTAAGGTGAACATGGAAAACTGTAGATAACATTTGGTATCGCATCGGGTCTAAACGGGTTCTATTAGGCTCCATACTTCGTTGTAGAAATTAACTCGGCGATCACGCCTTTATAAAGCTTGCAAGAAATTTTCCGAGACTTTGAATTTCTCGGCACCTTTCCTGTTGCCACCAGTTTGACCACAAACGGAGTAGGAGGTGCATACGTCTAGGACAGCGATTATATTTGTCTATAATCTTGGAGTTGAATTCGTGCAACTCTAAGATATGCTAAGTTTATCCTTTGGAATAAGTTTTAGTTAGGCATCGCAAAAGAATGCCACCTAGTGGAACAAGAACCTCAATAAGCTTCGGCGAAAGGCCGGGAAATACTTCCCCGCATACAACATCTAACTCTGAAGATCCCAACAGGCTTCTTGCCGGGAGCACTATGGGGTAGTCTTGTTCCTGTTTGTCTACAGTAGGCCCTCAGACTGTACCATTCGAATGGCCTTTAAGTTTTAAGAAATCAGACCGGACCTACGCTGATACCCCGGAAAATGAGAGTAGAGTTTGTTTAAAAACTCACTTTCCAGGCTGTATTCCTCAAATAGCAAGCTCTTTCGTAAGCACAGCGAGGCTTAGCGAGAAGTGTTGTCAATTGGGAAAGATTTCAGTGCAACATTACAACTTTGAGTACATACAAGTCCTCTGAACTAAATGGTATTTAACCATTTATGATGCACCAGAACGGAGGGGATTCATATTCACCTTAGCCAGAATAGAATTATAGTTGCTGCTTACGTACTATCATCTTGAAAAATGGTAAACATGTATTCATACCCAATGCGTACTTACATAATCCCACATAGGCGTTAATACCGATAAGCCTCAGCTCCTCTCTCATCACAAAAACTAATTGACTTTCCCTTTAGAGGGACGTGCCTCAAGGTCAAGCCATACAATTATCCGAAAAAGACTTAAAGTTTGGTACACTAATGAATGCAAGCTTTATAATGGCATTACTAGCGCCGACATCATTTGAACATTGATTTCAGAAAAGCACTTATACCTAACCACATTCGAGGTGGAAAGTTTTGCAATTCTGAAATTTGTGCCCGCATAAGTTTGTCTGTATCGAAGGGTTAATTAAGTAAACATCACATCAAATTGCAAAGCAGCATTAGAAGCCTGAGACACATGGAGAACGGTGACAGGGTTAGTAGGAAAACTTTTTGTTGGACAAGATTACACTAGAATAGATTTAGAGGAGGGAGAAGATCAAAACAATGTATTGTAACAAACCTCTATACGACTACAGAAGTTCTGTGATCCACGTATTCCTAAGAAGCCTTGCGAGGTCCTTGGTCTGAATGCCATTTAGGTCGTGGACTTATAGGAACGATGATCCTAAGGAGCGAAGTCTGGTTCTAACGAACGCTTCGCTGTGGTACATAATGTGCTTTGCTCTTTCTGTTTTTCGTTGCACTACCTACACTGATCAGAGTTACCAGCTCCTATGTTTGACAAATTTTTAAATAGTGGGCAGTAAGAAAACTTGTAACAATTCTTATGTCATGCTCAGAGAGGGGAAGGAGTTCTTTGGTCCTGCTTGTTGATATATCCGGAATGATGGTACTTAGCCTGTCTCATACCGTCCGTATATGTCCAGTAATTTTGAACTTCGTTCTTCATCCAGATATAGTAGTTGCGCCTAACGGAGTTGCATGCCAGATCAGTAAGGGGTCAAGAGCCTATGAATCCCTGTGCAGTCCCTTTTCTGGCGAGAATATCAGCCACTTTATTGCCCATTACTTTACTGTGTCCCGGTACACATATGAAGTTTAACCGGTTCCTGGATGCGATAAGTATTAAAAGTCCCATACCAGCTTTCAGGTCCAAGTGTATGTAGATGTGTTTGGTGGTTGCCCCACTTTCTACATAAGTACTGCCTTAGACATAGTTCAATGGAGTGCACCTCGTGCCACGCTGGTGGAAAGAAGCCACCTGGGTTGCATGTCGTGTGCATGTGTTTGGTGGTTGCCCCACTTTCTACATAAGTACTGCCTTAGACATAGTTCAATGGAGTGCACCTCGTTCCACGCTGGTGGAAAGAAGCCACCTGGGTTGCATGTCGTAACCTCCTGCTTCGATTCCACGGTCAGTCTTGGAGCCATCAGTGTAACAGACGTGGTTGCCTTTCCGGGGTTTAGGACGTTCTTTGTCCTGTCGAAGCAAAAGACTTTGAAGTTCTGTGTAAAGTTAAATCTCGGCCAGGCCCACAAAGCTATGCGCGAGCCGACCTTCTCGTTTTATAACTCTGAGGTTTGAAGGGTGTATAAGGTTCTTGTTTTCTACATTGTTCCCTGCTATGAGCTTTGCTGTAAACAGTGGAAACAGTGGGCCGCATGCGTAAAAAATGAGCTTAAGCTCAGACTGAGTTTTTTGCATTGAGCAAGTGAGCTCAAGAATTTGTACAGAAAATCGAGTCGGAGCTAAAGCACACTTTTTATGCATGAGGCCCGATCTCTTGATTACAATGTGTAGGGAAGGCAAGTCAAAAAACATCTCAAGAGCCGCGGTTGGTGTTGTTCTCATCACGCCAGTGATGCCCACGCAGCCTAGTTGTTGTAGCTTACTGAGCCTGCCCTGAGTGGATGTCACTTCTGCCATCTTCTATCAGACGGGTGTAGCATAAGTTAGAATGGGTATGGAGAGATATCATATATCTACAGCAGGTCCAGAGAGAGACTCTGGCATTTTCAATACTTTTTGTCTAGGTGCGGATTCCATTAGAGCTTGTCATCAAGGATAGCCCCTAGATATTTGACCTCTTTGGAAAAGTTCATATTTTCTCCTTGATGGACGGTTCTAGTAATTTACCCCTCTTCCTTTTTTCGGAAGAGTGCATCTTTCCTCCTTGATGGAATGGTTCTAGTATTTTTCGCTCTTCCTTTTACTGGAAAAAATCACTATGGTAGTCTTGTTGGCATTTACATATAACCCATTATTACTGCACCAATTGGCGACTATGTTTAGAGCATTCTGTGGAGGCTTAAAGATATTGTCTTCGAACCTACCTCTGACTAAGATGAGAATGTCGTCCACATAGACAAACCAGCAAACCAAGCGCGGATACTCTTACAAAATGCGGATCCCACGGGGCCTTTATCGCTGTTAGTTTTTCTGTGACCAATACAAGGGATACACGACAGAGCTTCTAGGGCTTTCAGGTGGATACTCGCGCTTATTGCGGAGCACAGCGCAGCTTTTGTAGCCGTCAGCTGTTGTGTGACCCATCCGAGCGATGCACGATAGAGTTTCAGTTGTCAGCTGGAGTCCATCTGGCGTTTGTTAAAATGTAAAAGGCCAACTCTGGGTCTTTCTTTCTTGGAAGACGAACTGCCGGCGCTGTAGTCTTCTGGAGGAAATAGCGTTAGAATTACACACCTTCGAAAAACTGTTATCGGCAACATTCAGAATATCTCTTCTAAAGTGCTTAATTTTAGAATAGGCTAAGGTTGGATTGATGTCCTGAGGGTTAAAACAATGGATCTAGCTAGACCCCGATAAGGGGATAACTTTATTAACCAAAATTAAGCGTCCTAGCCAAAGTAAATACTCGTAGTAATTTGGAGTACTTTAACCCCAGATCGGTGGAGCTATTCTCCAACGAGTTAGCGACAATTTTCGGATTGCTAGATCGAGTTACCGACGAGTATTATATATGCAGCAAGGTTGCAATAGCGATACAATATTTGTCGCTTGAGAATAGCCCCATGGGTTAGGGTAGCAAAAAAAAAAATTCCCAGTGTATCTCTCTAAACGCTGCAGGAATTTCCTTCAAGGTAGCATATATGTAAGTATAGTAAAAGTACGCTCTCGACAGTGCTAGAGTCCTGCACGTCTAGTGGTCTAAACAAAGTCATGTAAGAAAATAACAACAAGAAATATAACAGCAACAAGCAGTCGAAAGAGCGACTGAAAGGCAAAATGAAGAAGTAATTCCGTGCTTGTACAAAGATACGTGTATAGTTTGTTGGAGAATGCGACCAAGACCGGTCAAGTGGACACTCGCGATAACAACCACAAAGTGGACGCGAATGAAGGTAAAGCAAGTACGTGGAGAGTATACGTAAATATGTAGTACAAGAAAGAAAAATATTCAAATTTTATCGATTTCATGATTTTCGTGAACTACTCCAGTTAGGCGAGCACAAATACGTACATACCTGCATATTGCACATATAGAATATGTATTGGTATGTGTGTTTATGAATACTTTTTTAATTAACACAAATATTTGCAATGCAAAACAAAATGAGCTCCAGCTACACGCTATGAAATATAATCACGAAAAGAAACATTTGAAAGAAACTTGGAGGTGAGCGAGCGAGATTTAGGGAGCCCGCAGTGATTAAGCGATAGAGGGAAAAATTATAAGCATAAAATTAGAGTAGGTTAATGGTAGCGACGACGAGGTCAACATACAATAAAAGAGTATTTAAAAGTGCGGCAGTTGACATTTTTTTGTTTGCCACACTACAATCAATGCACACGCGCTCGAACTTACACACACACACACTCATAATATTTTAATGTTTCACGACATGTGCTACTAAAATTTGTGTAGAGAAAAATCTTTCTGCTCACCTTGAACGCCTTAAAGGAGGACACCACATAGGACGCGCCATCTTCCAGCTCATCCAAATGATACTTGCGATCACCATCCATTGAGAAGACATACCTTGCACCACGCGGCAAATCCATTTTCGGCGAAATCTTATCCAACAAACTATCCAGCGAGGTTATATCACGTCCTGGACGATAACGCAACTCAACGCCAGGAAAGAAGGGATCACCATTGCGATAGAAGACCACACGTCGCGCCTTCCAGTACGAAAGATTATTATAGCGACTAGCGGCGCTCATTGCGGAATTCAGTTGCGCATTGGATGATAACTCTGGCCGGGATTTGGAGCGTATCAACGGCACCACAGGCGGTTGTTCGGAATTCTCACTCATATTATCAATGTATGTGGGACTGAGCGCACGACTTTGCCGGCCACTTGCTGGCCCGCCGACAATACCGTTACGCTGTTGCCAATAATCACCAATCGGTCCACCACCACCTATGCCACCAGCTGCACCTTGTAGCTCATAATCTTCATTGTCACTGTCGTCCTGATGATGCCGCTGCTGGTGGTGTTGTATGGTATGAAAGCTGCTGCCGTCACGTCCAATGCCGCCGCGTGGACTCTTAAGCGGACTACTGCGATTGCTGCCGCCGCTATTATCGTGTGGATGATTACTATTACTGTTGTTGTTGTTGTAGTGATAACCGTTGGATTTCGTGTAGTTAGCGTTAGTGTTGTTGTTGTTGTTGCTGCTGTTATTATTATTATTCGATTCGTTAAACTGTTTGACCGCGCCGTATGCTGAAACGTTACCATCGAACTGTGCGGCAGAACTAATTTGTGCCGTTGCGTTGCCATCGTCCATAGCTGTTGGTGGCTGTGACTGTGCCCGTGCCGGTGGTGAGGTTGTTGGTGCTGGTGAAGGCGAAGGCGAAGGCGCTGGCTCGTTAGCTGACACACCGTTGGCCATGTTGGATGGCTCTGCAGCCCCATCCCCAGCTTCGTTGGCGGACATTTGCGACAAAAGGGTGTTGCTGTGTACTTTATATGGGATTGATATTGTTGTTGTTGTTGTATTTAATCGCCCACTCACACTGTGCTGGCAGCTTAGATTTCCATAAGCGTTTGCTGCAAATTCTTGTGGTATTTCTAAGCACTGCTTTGCTGCGAGAACCCTCACAGATCCTCGCCGAATATGGTTGAGTTTTTAGATGTTTTTTCTCCCTCTTGACTTTTGACTTTGTAACTGCTATTGAAACATTCGTGCCACGCTCACATTTACGTTTTCTCTACTTTTTTTTTACCCTGCCACCTTAAGACTCTAGCTACCACTCCCGGGTTCCGCCTCACTTTCACTCTCAGTAATTTTTTAGCTCCGACACTACAGTGAAAGTATTTCTCACTTTCGCTTTTTTACTACGCTCTTTAAAGTTTAATTATTGTACTTTATTCCTAATTGCTTCCTCTCTTTTTTAGTGGTTTCTTACGAGTACTTAGTGCAGATATTTTAAGCTCTAGCTTTAGCTAGACGCCAGTGATTGAGAGCGTTAACTCAATGCTTTCACGAAGTGTTTAGCAGCTAACTTTAAGATTTTCTACTCCGGCTGCCGAAGAAGCACGCGGGCACGGTTGTCGGAGCGCGAGCTGCGAACTTGAGAGCGCGAAATGTCTTTTCTTTCAGCTGTTGGCGTTTTTGTTTTTCTTTATTTTATTATTTCTCGAACTGTGCTGCTCTGTTTGTATTGAAGCCAAGCAGATTTTTGCTCCAGCCTTTCGCGCTTTTGTTTACATAAACAATGTGCTCCTGTTGAGGGGCGTGAAAGCAGCACTTGTGAGATTTGGTGTGCGCTGAAAAGTTAAATTTATTGCTGCGTTTTGTTGAAGTTTTTTGTTGTTGCTTACGGTGTTATGTTGCAAACTTTTTTATTTTTCAATTCTTGTTCTTTCTACAATAATATTCTTGAGGCTTGACTCCGGTTTTTTAGTTCATTTTTAGTTTTGTTATCGCCTTGACGAAGTGACTTTTTTTCAGTTTTTGTTGTTGTGTTTTTACTTCTGCCTTTGAGAAATTTCTTTATAGTTCCTTTCTTTACTATATGGCACTACTATGCTTTTTATGCATTTTTTTATTGTTTTTTTTGCACTCTCTTTTACCATATAAACTACAACACCTTCACTTTGTATTGCGGCGAAGTAAATCACTTCCCTCTTTTCCTTTAGTACACTTATACACACATATGCTGCTATACCCACACAGTTTTACCACGTCTTTAACGTATTGTGTTTTGTTGTGGTCTTAAAAAGGTTTTAAATGGTTTCACTGCGATTGCTCGATTCTTCAAAAAACACGCTCACTTTTTTGTTGAGTCATTTTACTTTGGTGCAAACATACAAACAAGTGGACGTACATTACTACCCCTTAAAACCCCTTAACACTCCTTTACCAATATGCTAATTTAAAAAAAAGTTGAGAAAGAGCTCTTAAGAAGTTAAGTTTTTAACAGCAGCAAACTTGCTCAACAGTACTAAAGATGGCGCTGTGGCCGACGGCATGGCTTATGCCATACCATATTGAAATGTCAATTTCTAGTTTTGAAGTGAAACTTGTTTGCGTTCGGTTGAGAATAAATGCGAACATTGCTGCAACGAAAAAGCGACACATTCATTGGGCTCTAATTCCAAACGAAAAAGCTACAGAAGGAAAGAGCGGATGGCGGAGGTGGCTGGTCACGTTTAAGATTAATATTAAGATCAGGATTAAGATTGAGATTTACATTAATAGGGCCTGCCTTTCAACTCACCACAGTCTCTCGAAAGATAACTCTCTTGAAAGCTCTTTATTGTCTTTCGAAAGACTCATTGAAAGATCTGCTATCGAGGAGGTCTTAGCGTTCACCTTTTAGCAATAAAATTTATGAAATAAAATGAAATAGAAAATATATACATATATTTCTCTTCTTAAAAAAATAAAAACTAATAAATAAAGAAAATTAATGAAAAATAACACCAAATAAAAATAAACAAAAATACTTTTAAAAACTAAATGAAATTAAAAACAAGTAAAGAATTTGAAGTTAAATATAGTTTTTTCACCTTTCCGACAAGTACCGTTACATGTTAAGCAATGGTGGATGGACCCCTATTTTAAACATGCCTGTGAAGTTGGCACACGGTATGACGCAAAAAAAAGCTGTTCTGAGTAGCATTTCATTAGTTCTAGAGTTCTAAAAAAGGAAAAGAAAACTCCAGATATTTTTACAAAAAAAAAAAAAAAATGTTTCAAAAATTATGCAAAAGGCAAATAAAAACTGCTCAATATTTCTAGAATTCCTGAGAAGGAAAAAGAAAGTTCTGCAAAATAACGAAGAAAAAAGCATTCTTTTTGAAAAAAATAAAGTATATTCAGCAATTTATTGAGCTTGAGGCCGTTTTTAATGAAAAACTATAGTGGAAAAGTAACAATAATAATAATAATAAAATACTTTTCCATTAAAAACGGCCTCAAGCTCAATAAAATTGTTGAATATAATTGTTATAAGGCCATAAATTATAAAAAAAAAGTAAATTTTTTGTAAAAAAAATAATAACTAAAACTCTTCTGAGTAGCTTATAAAAAGTTCTAGAAATCCTGAGAAGGAAAAAAAAGTTCTGCAAAATTATGCACAAAAAGCCTTTTCTTCAAAAAGTCGAAAATTTAAATTTTTGAAGAAAATAAAAATTAATAACAACAACAAAAAAGTTAAATTTTCGCAAAAAAAAAATAAAAAATTTTAACTCTTCTGAGTACCTTTTCGATAGTTCTACAGTTCATGAGAAGGAAAAAAAGTTCTGCTAAATCACGCCGAAAAACGTAAATTTTTCAACCAAAAAAAAAAACAGTTCTGAGTAGCTTTTCAAAATTTCAACAATTGCACAGAAGGAAAAAGAAATTTCTGCAGAATTACACAGAAACAACATTTTCTTCGAAAAGGTCGGAAAAGTTAAATTAAACAAGTAAGAAA
>NW_016167921.1:9387-20364 GCF_001687245.7 Rhagoletis zephyria | reverse complement strand
AGACGATAACGCAACTATGATTGGACGACCAGTGTGCAGATAGCCTAAGTGAGATTATTGTGAGACAAAAAAAAAAGAAAGCACAAGCGAATTTCATAAATTTTTGCTTATGTTCTCATATAAATGTTTGAAAGAAATTCCAGTTTGCCTTAAAATTATTGTGTAATTGCCTGTTAAAAGCCTTGCAGTTAAACTAATTAAATGTGCTGCAGCAGCAAGCATGATAGTACTTATAAAAAGATGTTTAAAATTCAATTTGTAACGACAATACTCACCTACGTACATACATATGTATGTATGCACTTGTCTAGCAAGTACATCTCAAATAGCAATATTTACCTACTACTAAATTGATTCGAAATTAATTGCAAATTTTTACGCTCTGCCCAACTAATTTTCATGAAAATTCGGGTTAAAAAATTGTTTAATCAGTACGTCGTTTTATTTATATAGAATGGCCCTGTCTATAATTTTTTTAGAGAGTATATCGACTGCTAAGTGGAAGATCGACCTATCTCGTCAGGCAGTTCGAAAACGCCCTATCTCAAAAAATTTTTCAAAAACGTCCTATTTCAGAATTTGGTCGAAGAACGCCCTATTTCAGAATTCGTTTCAAAAACGCCGTATCACAATACATTTTCAAGTGAGATAGGGCATTCTGAAATAAGGCGTTCTTCAACCAAATTCTGAGAAAGAGTGTTTTTCAATAAAATTCTGAAATAGGGCGTTCTTGAGACGTTTTTTTGAGATAGGGCGTTTTCGAACTGGCTGTCGAGATAGGTCGTTCTTCCAATCAGCAGTCGATATAGTCACCTAAACGGCAAAAAGCTGTAACTAACAATTTTTTTTTGGCAAAAAACGATGTGTGAACTTGTAGGGCGATGAATTTTGANCTGTAACTAACAATTTTTTTTGGCAAAAAACGATGTGTGAACTTGTAGGGCGATGAATTTTGAATTTTTCGTAAGTCACGGCCTTTTGTAATTCAAGTGACAATGTGAGTTACGACTTTTTGCATTTCAGTGTGGCTATTCTCAACCTTGCGGCATTCATAACATATGTACGTCGGGAACTTGCGATAGCGATCCGAAAATTGTCGCTAACTCGTTTGAGAATAGCCACACTGTGTGATGATATGCAGCAAATGTATATGTATTTCCAAACAAATGTATTTGGGTGATTTCCAAAGATTGGTAAATTTATCCTCTGAAATCGTTTACTGACGTGAAAATTTGTGCAGAATACGTAACTGCTTTTAGCTCTTACAAAATTATTTTAATTTTTTTTTTATTTTTGCATTTTTATAAAAATTTGCAAGAATGTAACTTTTTTAAAAGTAAGCTAAAGGATTAAATAAGCTTAGAAATTGGCTGCGCAGAAGGTTTAAAGCCACTGCTGAGGGCGAATGAGAATAGGCAGAGAACGACACAAGGACAAAATAAAAAACAAAGACGAGGAAACAACAAAGACACTCCCGCACATAGATAAATTTAAAGATAAATATGACGGTGAATAAAAAGGTAAGGATGAAGATAACAATGAAGTAGAAGATGACGATGACGATGAAGATGGAGATGATGATGAAGACGAAGTTGAAGCTGAGGATGAAGATGGTGATGAAGACGGTGATGAAGTTGAAAATGAAGATGACGATGAATATGAAGTTAAAGGTGAAGATGGGGATGATGATGATGATGGAGATTAAGTTAAAGGTGAAGATGAAGATGAAAATGAAGAAAATGGAAATGACGATGACGGCGAAGTTGAACATGAATATGAATATGAAGATGCAGGTGAAGATGGAGATGAAGTTGAAGATGCATTTTTCTCACCTCACTTCGTCGGCGTATTCTTATTTATCTTCTCCTTTATCACCGTGTTCGTGTTCGCTTTCGGCTTCTTCTTAGGGTGCTTTCGTATTCGTCTTCCGCTTTGTATTCATCTCANATGGGGATGATGATGATGATGGAGATTAAGTTAAAGGTGAAGATGAAGATGAAAATGAAGAAAATGGAAATGACGATGACGGCGAAGTTGAACATGAATATGAATATGAAGATGCAGGTGAAGATGGAGATGAAGTTGAAGATGCATTTTTCTCACCTCACTTCGTCGGCGTATTCTTATTTATCTTCTCCTTTATCACCGTGTTCGTGTTCGCTTTCGGCTTCTTCTTAGGGTGCTTCCTACCAAAACCACCGCTTTGTATTCATCTCATGCTCATATTCTTTTTCGTCGTTTTCTTATTCATCGTCGCCGTCGTATTCGTGATCGCCTCCGGATTGCCTTTTATACAAGTTAGGGTGCTGAAAATGGGCGAAATCAGACTGTAACCACCTTCTTATATAACATTATTTTCGAAAAATGCAAAAACTCAAAATTGCTGAAATTTAGTATGTGAAGTAAAATTTTGGTACAAAATAATATTATTATGAAATTTTTGGAAAAGGGGCGTGACACCGCCCACTTATGATGAAATACTGTATCTTAGTAGCCGCTTCACCAATCCTTACCAAACTCGCTACGAGCCTTGCTAAGGATCCAGCTAAGCAATTATTTCAAGAACTGAGGACGTCCATTTACTCCAAGTCAATATTTACAATAATATCTTAACAATAAATAAGACTGTTATAGACTTTTAGATAGTTTAGAGAAAGTTGGAACGACGAAATTTGACACCTGCGCCGGGTATATAAAGTTCGGTTTCGCCCGAACTTATATGTACTTCTTTTTACTTGTTTTTATTTTAAAAAAACTCAAAAAATTATGCTTATTTTTTAGTAATAAAAAACGCCTTCTTGGTTGGTGCTGTAACGGCCTAAGCAATTGTGGCCGAGCCCAATAAAAATATTAATTTGAAATGGATTTTTGGCTCCTAAAGGTATGCTACAACTTCTTTTTGCATTTTCGTTGTTAAATCAAACAAAAGCGCTAAAGTTACATTTCTAATTAGAGGATAACCAATGACCTTTTAACATTTCGTTTTGCCTCCAACGTCTCCAACCGAAAAAACTCTTGCGCAAACAACACTCGGCACATTCACTCATATCCATGGTATGTCGGGAACTCCGCTCAGTGCTATAATCAGATTATGCTTATGCTGCAGAGAGCGCCCTTTAAGAGATATTTGGTATATAGTATAATGTAGATACATACATATGTACGAAATACTTACATATGTATATACTGGCATATAGAGGTGCTTAGGAGCAAAACGTAGGAACGAAAACGCAAACTCAGAGGTCTTTAGCAACAAGAGCAGCTGGTCTGTGAGCGAGCATGAGCGCAGCCCATAGTATTTGGTGGGAAAAGTGCACAACCATACACACACCGTACATAATGTATGGTGGTAGCGAGGTAAATGTGAAAGGCAGAAACATTGAACCAAATCAACTGATACAGCGCGGTGTGCTCGCCCAATTATGTACATACATATGTATGTATGTACATATGTATAACAATACACACATAGTCATAGCGCTAGTCATGCCTGCAAAATGTCTCATCGGTGCCGACAGCAGGGGTGCCACGGACACTTTTTTTTCCTACCAAAACCACCCAAAACCTACCAATTTTTTTTAGATTCATATTTTTTCAATGTCAAGTTCATTAAAAATTTAGATAAAATAATATCTAGTAATGGCGCTTTCTTTTCTCGAAAAAAATTTCATCCTCGTATATGGCAACATTATCAGAGTGCAACATTTTAAAGAAAGAGCACGCAATATACAGGTGAAGATGCTGAGAAAAGAACCCGAAAACTTGACAGTCCTGGCGTAGGGCAGAATAAATGCAACATTATTTCGAGAAAATAAAACGATATAAAACTAAAAGAGAGCTAGTAAAATAAAAACAAGTTAACTGCGTATAACAATTCATTTTACTGTACAAACTTATATATATTACTCTCTTTACACATATATTTAAGAAGTTACAGGCTAACCTAATATTCACGCACGCCGCCAATTTATTGTCAAAAATTTCTCATGCACATGCAACTTGTATGAGATCAACCGAAATTGAACGGCGTGCGTATGAAGCTAACTCAATTTCCAATTTTTGTTCTGCGTGACATTTTGATTTGACGTTTCGCTCAATGAAATCAAATGCAAACGCATGCAAGTCAATTTCGGGTGACGCAAAAAAACAAATTCGACGGCATGCGTACCAAAACGCAAGCCGCGAATATTAGGTTAGCCTGTTAAGCAGATTGGAGAGCGCCGTGCCCAAATTTTGGTTGGAGAAGTCTATCGTTCCCCAAGGTGTACCTTCGTGATACCCGGGCAGTCAAATATTTAGAATATGCTATGGGCTTTTCTCCACCAGCCCACTAAAGGCTCGAGACAATGCAAGCGCTTTTGGGATTCATGCTTTGCGAGACAGTAATCCCTTTCGATGCCTTCAAACCCTTCATGCCCGGAACGCACCCAGCGTTACGCTACTGTGGGCTCCCAGGTGGTTCAAAAGAGTTTTAAGGCTATTCAAAAGCCTTGATGCCATTCTAAAAGAGTCTAAGACCTTTAAAGCTTCTACGAAGACATTCCCGAACACAGACTTCGATTGCGAAAACTTCTGCTTGGAATACGGTTTAGTCCAAGTGCACCTGCCGCAGTACTCNCTTCAAACCCTTCATGCCCGGAACGCACCCAGCGTTACGCTACTGTGGGCTCCCAGGTGGTTCAAAAGAGTTTTAAGGCTATTCAAAAGAGTCTAAGACCTTTAAAGCTTCTACGAAGACATTCCCGAACACAGACTTCGATTGCGAAAACTTCTGCTTGGAATACGGTTTAGTCCAAGTGCACCTGCCGCAGTACTCCCGTCGTCCATCTTCGATCCGTCGGTATACCATATTTACCTGGGACCCTTCATCAATCATAGTTATCATCACTTCACAGCACACCCTTTCAGGAAGTCTGACCTTGTAGGGTTTATAGGAGGATAACTCGGGATCATCCATAAATGGCTGGAGAACATCCAAATAATGCCGAAGATCTCCACTATTCGTGCTGATCGCAGTGGGCAGCCGTAGGGCGCTCCAGCAGGCTTTCAATCAGAATAGACAGAGTAGGAATGCCTGTAATCATATCAAGGGCATCCTTTGGGTAGGTGCATCTAGCTCATGTGAAGGCCACGCGGACCAGTCGATGCAGCTTGCTCAAGGTGGCACCCGCGTTTACTTGATTAGATTTTGGCAACCAAGCCAGTACCACGTACATAAGATACGGGTTTAACTACCGTTTTGAAAGACCAATACGTTAGTTTTGGGTGATATTCCCTAAGTGTTACCATAAAGTCTCCGACAGGTATAAAACGCCTTTGTAGTCTGGTTGATGACATTGCCGAGAAGGGAGCTCCAATTGAGAGAATGTTTTCAGATACATATTTTCTATTCTTCGCAAACAATTATTATTGTCACGGAACCTACCAAAATGCAATCTAGCCTACTAACCTACCAAATGGAAATAAACCTACCAGGTTTGGTAGGAAAAGGCTATGTGTGGCAACACTGGCCGACAGCCAAACCAACTAGCATTCACCCATTTCGAGTATACCAGGCGACCCACTTTTTTGCTTCTTTCTTTCGGCAGATACAAGAGCGCCAAGAGTTCACCCGGCCGTTCAGTAGTTCGTGAAAAGCCAACGTGAACGCTTGTTTGTTCCAACGCAGCAAAAGCAGCCAAGTATTGTGCAAGGAGTGCAATTGAAGCGTGTGCTTAGCAAATTGGGGGAAAAAATAAATTTTTTTAAGAGACAAAACTCGATTAAATTTCAAGAGAAATACCAGATTTGTGAAATAGTTAAAATTCATAGAGTTAAAAGTGACACAAAAGTAAGCGAAAGACAACTGATAGAGTTGTGCAAACTGGTGTTTGCGAACACAGAAAAAAGAAGAAAAAAATTAGGAAAAGTCAAACTCGCTGAAGACAGTAGAAATCGGAAAATAGAAAAAATCTTCCCACTCACTTTTTGACAGTTTTTCCTTTGTATAAAAGTAAAAAGCTAAAAGCAGCAAAAGCTATTCTCAAAGTCCGTTTTTGCTGGACCCAAGTGTTGTGTGAAAAAATAATGATTAATAGGTCATCTTCAATTAAAAATTTGTGGTTGTTCAAAAACTCCCATTTAAATGCGTTACTGGTTGATGGATTTGTGAGTAAACGTGGTAAGGCGACTGCTTTAAATTTGGCCGATAATTTGGATGAATCAACGAATGGCAACGGTGTTAACGGCAAGAAAAATAGCAAAGCGTCGCCAGCAATAAACGGCAGTGCTAATAGCAGCAGCAGCAGCAGCAACAACGACAACACCCCCACCGACATTAGTGACAACAACAATTCGGCAAGCAGCAGCGCCACCAACTTAACGGAGGCAAAACAGCAAACGTTCTACAATAAAAATGTCTGGTTGGATGATCGTTCGAAGTATGGGCACACCGGTAAAGAGCTGCAGGATAAAATTGCCGCTGAGGTGAGTGCGTGTGAATATGGCCGAGTAATTGGTGGTAAAAAGCGGTCGTTGAACGTGTGACTGTTGCATTTGGCACTAATAGGTTCTTATCGCACACGTTTTTCAAAAATGAAGTAACTAAAATTTTGCCATTTCTCAAAAAAAAAAAAAAATAATAATAATTGTATGATGAAAGGGGTGCTTTTTTCCACCACATTACATAAAATGATATATTGCTTTATATTTGGTCGAAAGTAAATGCATAAGTACGTACATACTTACATACATATAAATTGTATACAGTTTTAGTATATGTATATCTAATATCGAAAAGGACACATTTTGAGTTAATTTACGTTTTGTGATATATGTACATGTATATATATATATATATCACGTATGTATGTACATACAACTGATTACCGACGAATTAAAAACGTTTCCTCGTTTCCCTACCAACTTTGCAAGGTCTATCGATTTTCAAGCAAGATATATCTACATAAGTCCTGAAAGTGTCCACCCACCAACACGCCCATGCACAAATTATACGAGTAATAAGCGGTTTTTATACACGCACAAAATTTCTTTCCTTTATTGTTTATGTAATTCAAAAAGCAGCAATTTAGTCCTTCGTGCGCTGGATATGCTTCCTAAATGCAGTAAATAACTATGCACATACATATGTACATACATATAAATATGTACATATAAATAAACACAATGCTAGTTTATCTCTTACCTTTCTGCATACTTATTATTATATGTTGTTTTTCTTTTTTTTTTAAATATATATTTATTAATAAAAAAGCAGTGGACTTAAGTCATTGAAATAACTAAGCGACCTTAAACTAGTTCACAATATTTAAAAATAATAAATTATTTATCGCACATCATATTAATATAGTGTCTAGCCACCACCATTTTTTAATTTTATAAAAATTTGTATTATTTTATTTATTACAGTGGAAAAGCTTCTATTCAACAAAATTTTTTTGTATATGACTTTGCGAAATTTCGCCAGCTATCCTATGGTGCATAAATGCGGAGTTAAAAAGAAAAAAAAACTATTAAAATTAAATAAAAGGAAAATAACTGTCGAAAGTTGTCAATACTTTGCGGTGCTATTTTCGTGAACATTGCTGTATGTTTTTTTTATTAAATTTTTTCTAAGTACAGTGCGTTTTTATATGTCATACATTATGTACATACATATCCACTTATGCATACATATGTACATACATACACTTAGTACAAAATTAGTAACGATTTCGTATGCATCAGTACTTGTTTTTGCCGCAGATTTAAATACATATTTTTATGTTGTTGACTAAAATTAATTTCCAAATGCGTATTTCTTCAATTTTAACATAATTCGAATTTCTTTCAACACATTACCGACGTGACGTGATCAATCTTAAATCCACACATATTTGTTTTGCACCATAAAAATAGAATGAAAGTCTTTTAAATTTAAGGAAAATATTAGACGNAACGTGATCAATCTTAAATCCACACATAGTTATTTGTTTTGTACCATAAAAATAGAATGAAAGTCTTTTAAATTTAAGGAAAATATTAGACGAGCCCCTCTTTGTCGGATGTCTGTAAAAAAGTACTGGAAGAAAATTTTGCAACGCAATTTTTCACCAATTTGGTATAGCTGGATTAAGAAATTTACTTTGCGAAAGAGTATAAAATAAAATTTTTGGCCATACTTACTGCTTGCTAATGCAGCTTACTGGAAATTTACTACCGGGCTGTTAGTGAAAGTCCCTCTAAAGTTCAATTAATCATTTGCCTAGAAATCACAGAAGTTTGGATTTATTATGTCTTAAAAGGATTTTTATCTAATCGCAAGCAATAATAAAACTCTTAATGCAATTTATTAAATTTTTTTTATTATCTTGGAAATTTCCGCTGAGTATTTTTTTTATTAATCTCAAATAATGGTAGCACACCTGCTTATTATGGTTGAATTAAAAAATTATGACACTTATTTATAATTAAAATCAAACAGTTACGAAAGAGTTAAGCCTTTTTGGTTTTAGAAATAGTGACTTTAACAATTTAATGCGAATTACCGAAACAAACATCCATCTGCCTTAATGTAGAACTGCACACTAAGTTTTTCAGGTGTTGTCGCTTTCAGCGCTCATGCTGACATACATACATATGAATTAAATTAATAAATTAGGGGGTCCCAGATTTTTTTTGCGAAATTCGATACGTATGTATACCATACCAAATTCCTCCCTTTTGACCGAAATAACTTATGTGTAAGTATTAGGGCGGAGCAAAACTTTCGAAGAAAGTGTATAGCAAATTTAAATTCTACGAATAATTTTAAGCAAAAATGGCGAACAAACTATATACCTCTCAATTTTAAGGACATTAAAGGATACACGTTTCATTTAGGACATTTTTCATTTTTCTTTAAACGTACGATCCGAGCGGAGCGAAGCTTTCAAATTAATATAGCTACATACATGAAAGTGTTAATACAGAAAGATTTTCAGAATCGTTTTGGAGTTGAAAGCAAAAATTTTTTGATTTTAAATTAATTTATATTTTTTTTTGCAGCAAATTGAGCAAATATTTTAGCCGTTTTTCATTTAAGGTAACTTTTTTGATATAGTCCAGTGGGAAAATGTAATGTATAGCAAGCGAAAAAATAATCAGTAAAACAACCCTTTCCACATTCGAAAATGCATTTTTTCCCCACCAACACCTTTCCTTCGCTCGGCGCCGCTCGGCTTTCTCACTCTTATCCATTTCAAATAAATTGGTTTTTTAAACAAGTGTTTCCGAGTAGTTTCTGAAATATCGCGTTTTCATATGGTCGGCGGAGTGTTACTACTTTGCACCAATATGCGTCAATAAGCTGTTGAAACAAGTTCCAGGTGCTAGAAGCTGCTGGTCTTGTGTTAATCTTCCACAGACTGAACGCTTCACATTGACAGATTCGCATTTAAGCTGCCGCAAAAAGTAGTACTTAATCGTGATCCGATTTTACTGGAATTATATATGCAGTAATTTTGTCTAGTAATGATAAATGATTTGGATTGGTGAACTTTCATACCCGCTACAGTAGAAGCCAGATGTGACCGATGTTATCCGCTTTAAGAAAAAGTGGTTTTTGTATGGGGCAGTAGGCTGATTTTGACCATCTTTCATATTTATAACTTTCTGGCTTGAACACAAACGAATTTCATTCAAATACGTTAACATTTACCATTTCCGCCCCTTAGTTTAGTAGGCGCGGCAGTATTCTCATCTATGCGATTTTCCAGTTTCCTTCATTCCTAAGCAATAACTCTTCTATAACAGATAATAAAATCCAGCAAAATCGGAACACACTGTGCGGCGATAGTCAAGTTTTTAGAGTACACACTCCTACTCGGTAAGATCAAGATTCGACCCCTGGTTCGTGTAATATTTAATTGTTGTTAATGCGGGCCCCCAAATAAACGACGTCGTCTTCTTTTTCAAACTTGTAACTGTCAACAGTGACGTGGGTGCCAAGACGCTTATGCTCTGATTGTTAGTGTCATGACAGGAGATACTTTGTTTTGTCCTGCCAACTCACTAAAACCAAAGTATTCTTTTATAATCCACACCGTGTAACTTAACGGGACATTCCATGAAACTGTAGCGAACATACTAATGTCTGATAATGGCCACTTATGTACATATATCTGGTCGCCACTGTATAGGCACACAGTAAATGGTAGCACAATAGAAATAAATTCAATTTCAATGTTATTGTGGCTTGTTAAGATTTTATTTTTAATATTTTTATTGAGCTTTGTACCACGATCGTTTATTAGGGAAAATTGAAAAAGCAACAAAGTCTAAGCGGTAGAAGTTATAGCACTATTTCGGAGATCACCACATCCCCTCATCAGACTTCTGCTGAAGTCTAGAAAAAAGAAGTCTGATGAGGGGATGTGGTGATCTCCGAAATAGTGCTATAACTTCTACCGCTTAGACTTTGTTGCTTTTTCAATTTTTCCTAATAAACAATCGTGGTACAAAGCTCAATAAAAATATTAAAAATAAATTCAATTTCATTTCATTTTATTTATTTCAAAGATTCTGATTTGTGAAAAACTATGTACAATACCTTAATATATCGTCGCTGGAATACAACAAGCAGCAACTAACTAAAAATCCAAAGTTCACTTTTTGTTTGATTAAGATGCATTTCATCTAATTACACTGGTCTACAAATTTCAACTTTTTTTCTGCGAATAAGACGGGACCTGGTGTTTCTGAACGGATTTTTCGTGCTGAACACGAATCCGGGGTCAAAAATGTCCCATCACGTCACGTTTTCGAGAAAAAAGGGGTTGAAACCCCTAAAAACAGCGTTTTTGGCCATTTTCGAAAAATTATAGAGCTGAACCCTGACGTGGTACAAATTTTGCATATATCAGAAATTAAAGGCTAAACCGTGCCCTTTCGAATGAGCCCTATGCCGAATTGATCGCGTGCACCCTTAAAGCAGGGGGTGTATTTGTGTTTAGGGGTGCA
>NW_016167921.1:3099-6068 GCF_001687245.7 Rhagoletis zephyria | reverse complement strand
ACCCGCCCTAATATACATACATACATATTTATATACTTATGTATATGGATACATTGATTGAAGTAAAAGAGTTGACTGGATGCTGCGGCTGCAAATGACAAACGATGATTTGAAAAGTATGTAGCTAAAAATATACTCAGAATGCAAATGTTTCTACATATATACATACATACATGTGTAGATCATTCTCTCCCACACAGCATCTTTATACATATGAACATGTATTTATTTATAAACAAATATATTTGCTAAAAATTCACAACTCAAAAAACGAATTTTTTGAGACAATGATGGATATCTTTTTTCCCATTTTAGAAGAAGCTTGAAAACTTTAAACGCGTCTCTTGAAAAATTCCGCTTTCTGATCTATGCAATTATTTCAGTAAGAAGAGAGTAGATGATATTCGAAATTCATAAATTTATATGTATAAATGCCGGGTTTAGGAAAATGACTATAAAAATACAACAGTCAGCATAAAAAATATTTTACTATGTTAGACATTTTCGATGTCGCATACATACATACGAACGAGTACTACAAACGTAAATGTCATCAAATATTAGTCAAGTGACTACGCACGTTTTTCCCTACGTGTTGATTGAACGTGCCTAATCTTATCGAGCGAACGGTAATGTTGTCCGACAAACAATCGCATAATTTATTCAGCTATAAATAAATATGTACCCAAATATAAAATTTTCGCAGCCAAGAAAAAAACCTTTGTTCTGTTCTGATATGTACATATGTTTGCCCATTGACCAAAAATAATCAAGAGATCGCATAGAATGCGAGCTAAAATTTTCCTTTCGAGGCATCGTTTCTTCGACTCTTGTCATGAAATTGGCATTGAAGTCTCATAAAGTTGTGTCCAAAAAGCTGTCTGAGTCCGCCATAATGAAAGAAACTAATGAACGGGCCAAAAACTGATTCAGAAAAGCTAAATATGTACAAATGTACATAACGGTATTCACACCTCATAATATCGAACGTCCACCCAATACAATGGAAAACGTAAAAATTTCTTTGGGTTATACTTTCCAAATGGACTCACCCATACTTGAATTCACTAAGGCAATACGAAAATTTAACCAGAAAAGCCACTGGATATGACTTAATTACAAGTAGTTTACTTAAGCAATCACCTCAGAAGAGCATCACTTATCTGACTCATGTATTTCTCGATATTTCCCAAGCTTTTGACCGCGTCTGGCACGAAGGACTCCTCTATAAAATCAAAACCACCATCCCTACAAACTATTAAGGGTGGTATTATCACTTGCGAAGCCAATGAATTTGGCGAAGCGAATGAATTTGGCGAAGCGAACTAGGAGGCAGAGAAGGCATTAAAACTGTTCGCTATGCAAAGAACCTGCAAAAGCTGGTGCGGGGGAACACTATTTAGTTGCGTTCGCCAAACTATTCGCTTCGCCAAATTCATTCGCTTCGCCAAATTCATTCGCTTCGCAAGTGATAATACCACCCTATATATTTATTCAGGCTTATCTAAAAAATCGCTACTTCTTTGTAAAACAAAGTATGGAACATTCCGACTCTATGAAAGTTCAGCAGGTGTGCTTCAACCCAGTGTTATAGGCTCAATGCTCTGCACTCACGATCTTCCTTCTGAAGAGGAAGATACAATTGGCACTTTCACAGTCGATGCCATACCGGTTGGGTTTGCTCACTGGTTGGGTTTTCTAAGCAGGGTTCAGTCTCTACTTTTCGGGGTAGTAAAGAATTTGGGTGCTGCGACCTCATTTAATATCCCGAATATGGAGGCAGTGCCTTTTTAGACTTTCCGATTACCGGGCGCAAGTTAGACTTCTTCTTCTAGTGTGGTGTAGAAATAAAAGAGACTAATGCTTTGTATTTTGACGTTTGGAATGCACCATATATATGTGTAGTTCTTACGGCTTTCACACAAAGCGATGCCCGGTTTCATAGATTTTGCGCCGGCTAACCGGGGTAGTCGGAAACCAGAACGTGTGAAGCGGCACTAACTCTGAAACCCAAAAAATAAAACTGCAGGCTTCCCTAACGAAAGCTTTCTGGTATACGATTTGCTTTTATTTAAGGAATTTCTTTTGCTTAAAGCATTGAGTGCAGATAAATTAACATCCATTAGTCTTTGTTTGGCCAATGCCGGAAAGTAGCACAGGATGCGCGTTCGACGTCTCTATGTCCTCACGACGTAGCCGGAATTCCCCCACTGTTCGTATAACAATCCGGTGTATATGGAGATGCATTCACTTTTTACTAGTTGACGTAAAACGTTATTAATGTAGCTTACAATGAAATGATATCTAAAGAAGCCGGCCTGTCTAACGCCCCATTGGCTATATGCTGTTTAAGTACATATATGTATGCATGTATGCATTTTTTGAGTTAGACTTTCACGGCCAAGAAAATACCTTAATGAATCGCGATTGCATTTGTCTGAATAGAACTTACTTACTTACATACGTATGTATATAGTCAAAGGTCGATATTTGGAATGCGAACTTGACCAAACATTGCTGTTTTAAAAGTTGTTGCAAATTAATTGTTCGAAGCTCCAAACAAACGCAACATACATATCGCTAGCTTAGAGTGAAAAGTTGCTACGTCCGCTTTTTTATGAAAACTCATATTTTGATACAGGAGGCTAGAGAAATTAACAATGCATCGTTTTGAAAAGGATAAAGATCCTTGTTTTATGTTTTCTCGTTTATATTCAATGAAACGAAAATTTGCTAAGTCCAAAAAAAAACTCCGTAATTTCGATAAGTCGAAAATAGTACAAAATCTTTTGATAAAG
Organism: Rhagoletis zephyria; assembly: GCF_001687245.7. Classification (NCBI taxonomy): domain Eukaryota; kingdom Metazoa; phylum Arthropoda; class Insecta; order Diptera; family Tephritidae; genus Rhagoletis; species Rhagoletis zephyria. The sequence goes on along the minus strand of NW_016167921.1, from coordinate 3,270 downwards.
ATCGAATTCCTCTGGTGCGTATGGAGTTTTGCTTTGCTTTAAACAGTCAAAATGCTGTATTCAAAGTTTTGCGAAATACTTGAAGAAAATGGCTTTAGAAGTTTTTTTCCTCTCCTGCACAGTTTTTGAATTGGGACTTAGCAACTTTTCACTCTAAGCTAGCGATATGTA
>NW_016167921.1:0-2999 GCF_001687245.7 Rhagoletis zephyria | reverse complement strand
TTTTCTAAATCGATTTCGATTACTAACATCATCAAAAATTTCGATGTACGTTCCAATTGTGCGATAGCACACTTGTGCCAGCTTACTGTGCTGGCTCATTAAAGTGAGTTGGAGTTACTGAGTCAGCACACCAAAATTTACAGAGTTACCCACCCTTAATCGTGCTGGTGGTAACATCGATGAACTCTTGATATATAATCAAAATAAGAAGCGGGTCCCTATCGGATTATTTTTCATTACGTTTTAGAAGTTATTCAACAAGTTTTTTAGAATTAAAATGTTTCTAAACACTGAAATAGAGAGAATGTTGTCAAGACATGAAAGTTCCCACACACAAAACCTTGCAATCATATTGTTCGTAACCATCTGTCAAAACGACAGTTGGTAGGCAATCGGTGTTTGCCTGTGGGGTTCGGAGGTAAGGGATACCCTGACGATTTTTAAAAGCTTGTTAACATGCTTAACAGTTTTTATGAACAGATATTTTCTTATGTCTTCCATCATGTCTTTCGATTAAACATTTTATTTTATTTTATACATATATAACTCATATCACGGTATCATTGAAAAGTTATCTAACGTCCTTAAAAAATGACTCTGTTCACATCGCTCTTGTTTACGTAAACATTTTGGGACTTAAATGGTCAATTAATGGTAAAAGACTAAAAAACTATTCCATCATTGTTCTTTGTGAAATTGATTCACATTGCATTCAAAATTGAGTTAGTTCAAATACCTAGTCCGAACTTTCTCTTTCTTTCTTTTCTATTTTTTCACACCATACCATATAGAAATTTTGCGATATATATGTATTTATTTTAAGAAAAATACAACTTTTATTGGGTTTCCAAAACTGCCCAGCTCACGAATGAAGCTAACTTGAGCCGAAATATTTTGATGGGCGGTAGTCTAATGTACAACTCGTATATACTATTTTATATAGCATTTTTCTGACAGTGCTCATAAAGTCTCTATGATAAATTTTATTAATAATTTGATATCGATCAGTGCGCAAATTCTGATGCTGATGGTACACAATCGCATCGTATTGCATGTGTATGTATATGTATGTATGTACGTGTATGCATATTATTGAAAATATGTATATGTATTCATTATGTATGTAAGTTCTACATAAATTCCTTCCAACAATGTCAGTTTGTCATTTATTGTACCTCACTGTAGCTGGCATGAAATGGAACTCAACAAAGACAGCGGCGCGATGACTTTATCGATTCATGATTAAGGTTATGGCAAGCGATGAAAATGATAGTGAAATAACTTAATTGTTGACCAGAAAATAAATTAGCAAATAGCGGTAAATGGCGCGTGCGAAAGTATAACAATACAATATAAGTATGCATTACTTACTTAAGGTAATTGATCAATTTATAAAAAAAAAAGAATGTTTGCACTGTATTTCCGATATAATCTTACAAGAGCGATGGAATATAGTGCATACTAAAAACGCTTAATAATATGTACTTACGTACATATGTATGTATGCCCATACGTGTAATACTAATATACTACTTTGTCAACCTCTTTCAGCAGTCTCATTTTGTTTATTTTGTCGCGACGAAATGTGAAAGTTGACTTAAGAAAGCATTTTACTTGCCTTACAAAGCTTTCAGACGACCCCTTTGACATTTGACCTCTACTAGCAATGCGCGCAAATTACGCCAATCGTCTTAGACGGGGCGCGTCCAAATGGTTTTTGCTCATTTTGCAATTAGCATATATGTATGTACATTAGACTGCATCACTCCGCATACAAAAAAATCGGTACTGTGTTTCCATTGGAATTATAAATTCTATACATTTTAAGACTTTCACCAAAATATTTCGGAAAAATGTGCAGATCTAAGTGAGGAGTTTTTTATGAGTAAAAATAGTTTGTTAAAGATTTTTTTGAAAAGTCCCTCAAAATATAAATGTGTTTGTTTTAGATATAGGCTAATTGAAAATTGTATTTCGTTGTTTTACTCTTTTAATTTTTATCTATCTATTTATTTATTTATTTTATTTTTAATTTTTAATTTTATTTCTTTTCCTCTTTTGGTTTTATATAGATTTGTAAATTTTGCCTAATGCTATTTGTCAGGCTTTGTCTGACATGATGTACTACGTACTTTTTTTATTCTCAACTCTTATTCTTATCTTAATTTTAAGTTAGCGTTGTACTAAAAAAGGTCTTTGAGATATTATTGTACTAATATTCTTTATAATAATAAATGAAATGAAAATGAAATGACTAAACGGTTTAAGCTTAAAAAATTTGCATAAAAATATTCTTAAAAAATTAAAAAAAAAGAATTTCAACGGAATTTCAAAGGATTAAAGAGAAAGGTAGAATGAAGGAGCGTCTTTCCAAGTTGAATTAAGATGTGTTGGTATTTGGAAAACAAATTTCGACGTGAATGAGAAATAAAAAGAGTGGGAAAATGCCCAGCTATTCAAGTTTTTCGTAAATTAATCTTTGAAAAAGNAATATCATTATTACGATTCCGTCGAAAAGATTTTTAAATATTTTTATGCAGATTTTTTAAGCTTAATCTGTTTTGTCATCTGAGGGGACTTTTCTCAAAAAGTTCTTTAAGAAACTATTTTTATTCATAAAAACCTCTATTTTCGGAGGAATGTATTTTCAAATTGGTCCAGCTCACGTAAATCTTATATTTTTCCGAAATATTTTGGTGGATGTCTTAAAATATAAAACATTTTGTAATCCCGGCGGAAAAACAGCAACTTATTTTAGTGATGCAGTCTAATGTACATAGATAAAAGAAAAGCAAAGTGATAGAAAATTTCCGCTGGCGTTGGCTTGCATTAGGTACAACGCTTATTAGTTGGGCGCGTTGTTGTCTTTGACACCTTTTGCAACGCTTTGTATATCATATTTCTTTTTTTTACACTTCCCTCCAAGTACATATCTAGTTAAATTTGTTTGTTTTGCTTTTGCAGAGACGCCTACGCGCCGAACCATTGTTGAATCTGGT
>NW_016167920.1:18021-20366 GCF_001687245.7 Rhagoletis zephyria | reverse complement strand
TGACAAAAATATTATAAGTTAAAAATTTTCTTGATATAAGGGAAGGTTTATAGCAGTACTTATGAGAATAAAATAATGAAAATTTGAATCTGAGCTATTGTCGGTATATTTTCCTTCGAAATTATGTGTGTTCGGGACGTTACTCTTTTTTCCATTGAAAAAGTGTATTTGATTAAAGCGATATTGTTGCTTATAACCAATGCTATTTAGAGCTTTGTTTCAAGAAGTAAGAGGGGCAAATCAGATTTCTCAAATAAATGTGAAAATAAATATGAAATAGGAATATGTTGTACTATGCCTTTTTTGACACAAAAATTGCATGCATTTTTTGCGATTTTGGTTGACTATTTCTCGGGTTCGCCCATATGCGCTATTCTGCACTTAAGAATGAAGAAATGTAGAAAATGGCAAATGTCGACGCACTACCACGCCCACAGCTCTTGTGGGCGGAAATAGTAAATGTTATCCGATTTTGATGAAATTCATGTTATACGCTGGTTTTAATTATAAAAGCATAAGTCTGACAGAACGTCAAAATTGGCTTACATTGCCAATTCTTAAAAATAACCGTAAATAAAAAAAATATATATATTTTTATGAAATTTGGTGTACACTGCTCGTTTGGAGATAATAAGGAGTTTCTTACTATCACGCTATTTTGTTTCTTAAGAAGTTCCTATTTCTTCAAAAATTATAAAACGAAAGCACCTGCAATACCTGCGTCCTAAATTATGTGTATATTACTATGTATTTGCACTAAAACTTTCAATTCTATCTTGATTTTATATAACAAAAGCTGTGTAAAGCAAGGAGGATTTTTGCCATCGAAAACGGACCTCGTCCAGAGAAGCACCCACTTTTGGCTTCCATTTTATATTGCATAATATTTATTTTATGTACATATCAGCAGGGTTGAGTGATTTTGATTTAGTCAAATCAAAAATCCATAAATCAAATTTTTTTCAAATTTCTGAATTGAAAGTTCCATCAAATCCTAAATAAATTTTATTTGTGATTTGCTTGGTCAACCAAATAAAAGATAAGTTTTATTTGTGATTTACTTGGTCAGCCAAATAAAAGACAAGTTTTGTTTGTGATTTCATTCGTCAGCCAAATAAGAAATCAAAGTTATTTGCGATTTGAATCGCCCTCCAAATCAGAAATCAAATTTATATGTGATTTGATTTATAGAGCGAATCATTTGATTTGTGATTTTCAACTAAATACATAGTACTCTTTTAGGCAACGCAACTACTTCGGAATTTTCGGGACTAATTCGGAGCTTTTGGGACTATTTCGATATTTTCGGGATTCTCGGGAATATATCGCGATCTTTGGGACTAATTCGAAATTTTCTCGACTTCGGGATTTTCATGATTTTGGGACTAATTCTGTACTGTTTTTCGGACTATTTCGAGTTTTTCGAGACAACTTCGGTATTCTCGGGGTGATCGGGCCCATATCGGGATCAACGGGACTACTTCGGGACTTTTGGGACCAATTCGGATTTTTTGGTACTGTTTCGGGTTTTTCGAGACTACTTCGAAGTTTTCGAGTTTCTCGGGACCATATTGGGGTTTTGGGCTATTTCGGGTTTTGCGAGACTTCTTCGGGGTTTTCTCTCGGGGATCTCTTGACTATTTCGGGACTTTTTGGACTATTTCGGGTTTTTGAAGACAACTTCGGTATTCTCGGGTTTCTCGTGACCATATCGGGATATGCGGGACTACTTCGGGATTTTTGGGACAAATTCGGATTTTTGGTACCATTTTGGGTTTTTCAAGACTACTTCAAGATTTCCGGGTTTCTTGGGACAATGTCGGTATTTTTGGACTATTTCGGGTTTTTGTCTCGGGGGTTCTCGGGATTTTTCTGAATTCTTCGGGATTTTCTGGACTATTTCGCGGTTTTCGAGAAAAATTCCATATTCTCAGGGGGAAAAAAAATTTAAAGAAACATCCGAACGTAACGTCCACAGCACTAGGGTTTGCCTATATACGAAATTTCAGCGAATTTGTAGGACGGGCTTATATGGGAACCCACTGTGCGACCGTACAAGAAAACAAGTAAGAGCAGCTTCATACCTTTCATGAACATCTGATTACTTTACTTTAACAGATTACTGCTTTTGAAAAAATGTATATATTCACAGCATACATCGATGGAGGAGTTACATATATAAAAAATCGTATCTAAACAATCAGAGGTATGGAAGATATACTTTATATAGCTCCAATCTAAGTGATTTTCACTGCTATGTGATCGGTATGTAAAGCGGTAACACAATTTAATGGGGTTAGCTTCCTACATAAAGGAGATATATCGCAAAAACTGGTATCTGAACA
>NW_016167920.1:0-9531 GCF_001687245.7 Rhagoletis zephyria | reverse complement strand
CCATAAAATGATTTAGGATTGTTAATTAAATTCTTCTTAATTTTACATAAATATGAATTATAACATTTCTTATTTAATGCAAAGTAGCTATGCCGCAAAACTGAGTACTTTACGTAATCACTGTGTAAGCCCGTTCCTTTATAGATTAAAAGAATGCGACTTTTCATTTTTCATTAAAGTGCTCAACGCTACGCTCCACTTCATCTCTATATACTGGCCAAGATAACTTTGAAAGTTCTTTGTTAATTTTCCTGAAATTTGCTTTCGCAAAGACATATCTAGTACTTGAACTTGACTTATTATTAATCATTTCATTTATGATTTCGTAGCTTAATTCAAGAGCAGGATGGTATGAATCTTCCGGCAAAACTAGGGAATCACACCGATTGATAGAGGCCTTCGGAACATCTTCAACGTAAACGAGATCCAAGACCTTTTCAAACTTGTTTGGACATATATTTATTTGTTTGAGGCAAAGTTCAGCCATTTCCTCCAAAAATACATTGTAACTATCTCTAGATGAAACTGGTACAACATCGGTGTCAATGATGTTCCATGAAATGTGTGGCAGATTTAAATCGCCAAAAATAATCATAGAATCGGATGCCGTAAGCATTGCAATTACGGTCTCAAGTAAAGCCACTAGCTGCATATATACTGATACGGCAGAATTTGAAGGGATGTAGCAAAGAGCTAAATAAATATAAATCTTTCCGACCTGTACACCTATACATTTAAATTCGGTATATTCAATGACAGGAACACTAACTTCCTCGGATGGTATCGATGAATGCACCGCAAAAAGAACACCACCGCCGATTCTGTCCTCGCGGTCACTCCTGTATATTTGATATTCATTTGGAAGAATTTCGGAATTAAAAATATGAGGTTTGAGCCATGTTTCGGTCAAGGAAATAATATTATAATTGCAGTCAAAACCTTTTAAATATAAGTCAGTTAATTTGGTATTCAAGTCTCTAACGTTTTGATAGTAAATACTTAAATTAGACTTGCGAGTTAGTTTTTTGAATCCGAATTAAAATTAGAAATTTTAGCTAACTTGTTATTATTTTTATTAGGTTTGTACTCAAACTCGCGAACAAACGCCCCGGTCGGCCAAAATAATCTATTTAGTAGTGAATCAAAATCTTCGGAAGCTACATCAATTTTAAAAGATGAAATATCGCAATCGTATTTAAAGTTAAATTTACGAATAAATACATCTTTAGTTCTAATTTTAGTCGATATGTATGACTTTATATCATCCGAAGAAGTATATTTGGCAAATCTAGAGACAAAAATTGATCTTCTCGGAGGAATTACAACCCACTTTTTGATAATGATGTCGGATGTGCGGGGCTCCGAATTATTCGGAGGAACTAAGTTAGACAGTGCAGCTGCAGATGTTGATGGCAACACTGTTAAACCAACGGTCTGAGAATTTTTAGATGTAGACCTAGTGGATAAGGCTTTAGATAGCGGAGGCTCCAATGCCTGAGGACATTGAGAAGAAAGATTATTAAGTTCCAAGGACTGGGATAGAGGATTTTTTTGACTAGAATCCGTGGCTGTCTTTTTGGGTGGACTAATAACACACCCACCTTTATTTTCTCGGCTATCCTCAGAGTGTGGAGGGTTGTCGAGACAAGTGAAAGACCTAAACATTTTTTCGTAATGCTTAAATTTCTCAACAAGCACCGACAGATCCTTTCCGATCTCAGAAAAACCATTTCTGGACTGCCTAAAGAATTTAAATAAATCAACTTCGGTTGATCTACATTTTTGCCAAGACCAACGAAGGCCCTTTCCCTCGTTAATAGCGTCTAATACTCTACCGCTCAAACATTTTATATGGGCAATCCCATCGCAGAGCCAGCATGACACATAGGAGTCGCTTTTAACGTGGCAATTGGTGTAAATACACGACATGTTTAAAATATATTTATTTTTAGGTTTTAGAAGCAAAAAAGCNCCAGCATGACACATAGGAGTCGCTTTTAACGTGGCAATTGGTGTAAATACACGACATGTTTAAAATATATTTACTTTTAGGTTTTAGAAGCAAAAAAGCAAAACTGTTTTGAAAACGATGTATTAATCAGTGAACCAATCAGCTGGTAAATATCAGTTGGAAAGCAATGTAGCGAACAGTTTTAAATGCACTGTATATTTGACACCTAATAAACACAACGCAAACAGCTGTGACAAAGATGAAACAGCAGAAGTGACAAAAAGACAAAAATAGCAAAAGCAGTGCGCACAAACAAAAACAATTGTACAACAACAATATATTATATGAAACAAAATACTCGGCACATGCAATTAAGAATATCAAGTTAAATTAATCAAATTTACAGGAAATTTTGATGTTTTGCTTATCTTTAAATTGTGCACCAGAAGTTTATTAATACTTTTTTTTAATTTTTTACTTTAATAAGCGTAAACAGCTTTATAAAACACAAAATTTAAACAGATCACAGAAAAACACAGCATCACGGCTTTGACGTTTGCGTATTTATTTATGTTGAAAATAGAAATAGGTTTTTGCCCGATAATGCGGTAATGCTGCTTTTCATAATGAAAAATACTAATTATTAGTAATAAATATGATTATAAAAGTAAATAAAAAATTCTGAACTATATTTTTACATTGAATCTTCTATGATTGAAACCCAGAAATGCGGGCGCATAGTCGGATAACAGAAAAACGGCCGGATATCTACCGGATACCCGGCTCATCCCTAGTTAAAACACTTTTGAAATTTTTTTTTGACATTTTCAAAAGTGTCTGCCATGATCCCATAACCGCCATAATTGTCTGTCATTATTATTTTAGAATAATAGTAACATCGAATGTCAAAATACTTAAATTGCAGACTTATTAAAATACTTTCGAAGTTCGTCTATATTTTCTACTTTTGCGACCTGCGTGATGCCGTATGGACCTCCCTTCCAAATAGAGGAGGTATTAGGGCTCAACTAAACAAAATTTGAGCTTTGGTAAATTACATGCAGTCTGCTGTTCACTGGCTCTTAGACTAGAAAGAAAACAGGAGATAATTTTCGCAATTTCGTTCTGTTAACATCTTAAAGATACGCCGTTTCGTCTTGGATGACATTCCGCTGTACCGGTGTAGAGAAAAAATATTAAATCAGCTGTTCTAATAACACCACCTTGCATAGATGCGCTTTGACTATCAACTGTAACTGATACGCATTGGTTGTAGTTGTAGCGGCTACCAAATCCCGCTAGGGTCGGCTCATACATCAACGTTATCGCCTGTTTCAGGTAAGGGGAGGCCCAGGAAGTGCACGACTTCCACGGGATCTGTCCATAGGGACAGGGGCGTTAGCTGGGTTGGGCTCTGGGGCCCGAAGTCATGTGACGACTCTCCGCATGCCGGGCATTGGTTGGAACATCATCGTTTATTCTGTTCAGGTATGAGTTTAGCCTGCTGCAATAGCCAGAGCGAAGTTGGGTTATTGAGGTGCGGGTCTACCGAGGCAGACAAAGTTCTGTCCCGTCCACGTCTGCTGGTTGTGTGCCAGAACGGCATTCACAGGTCAAGAGTCTATCACCCCTATTGCGAGTGTCGACTAGTAGTGGATAAACGACTATCAGTGGATTATCGATTATCCGTGGTATTTTCAAAGCCGTTTTCTCGTTCAATAAGTACGTGTGAATAGAAGGATGAGCGATTAAAAACTATTCACAGTCGCTTATTGAGCGAGAAGTCGACATTCACAATACCATGGAAAAGCGATAATCTAATAAGAGTCGTTTATCTTCTACTAGTTGACACTCGCAATAGCACCCCTATATAACTCGCGACCTACTCCCTGCGAATGCCGTTCAGGTTGTTTGATAAACATCTGAACTTCGTCCGTCAGTTCGTAGAGGTGCCTCCTGACGTGCCTTGGCGAGGGCTCTTCTGCAAGCAGCTGTCTATTTGGGTGACCACGTCTGTGGCACCCTACTAGAAACTGCTTGCAGAGCATTGTGTTATGCTCCTTGATGGGGAGCATCTGGGCCTCGGCATGTAAGTGGTGTTGGGGCAACATCAGATGGCATCAGGTCACTGTCCGAAGTGCCGTGTTCTGGCAGATCTGTAGCTTCATCCACACGCTGCATAATTTAGAACCGGCCGGCCAATCGCCTTGTATGTTGCCAGCAACGTTTATTTACTCCAAGTGCTGCCGGTCAGCGACCTTGATGCTCTGTACTCTATTGACAATTGCGGTTGTCCCCCAGGTTAGCAAAAATCCTCCGGCTGAACCCTCTACGAGGATGCTGACTGGAAATAGGCACTACAGAGGATTCTGTGCGATGTCAGAATGGTGCTCAGCTAAGATCAGGAATCAGCGCTATGTGTTAAACTCCTTAACAGCGTAGTCATATGGAAATGGTTTTTGATCGTGGCTTGGAAGTCTGAAGGGGCTGGATCAAGGCGTCACGCGCACCGTACCGAGGATCGGCCAGGCTGGGGGCCCCTAAATAGCCCAGTCGCGAACGGAGCCCTCTGGAAGGCGGCCACACCCAGGATGTAAGTAGGCCTTACCTGGGCATCGCGGATCTCTGCCCGGGTGGACGAACACCTTTCTCCGCAGCCTGTGGGATCAAAGGAGTCCACCCCGGGAAACTCCTGGCCAACCTGGCATGCAGATTGCAGCCGGGGATAAGGCTGAATCTGGAGCGCAGGCCCCGGGCGGTCCTCTCGCGACACCCACGGCCTTCACGAGGCCTGACCAGAGGCCAGAACCAGCTGCAGCGGGCTATCGACAGAGGAAGCTGGCTGCTCGAATCCTGCAAAGGTTCACCACAACGCCTGACCTATGTAGCAAGGTGAAAGAAGAGCATGTGAAGGAGGACCTCACATAAATCGACTGTGCAAAGGCAGTCCTGCCCGACTACCGCAAGCCGGAGGAGAAGCAGCCGCAGGCACCCTCCAGTAAGCGCAATAGATCGGGGGGAAATACGCCCAACTATGCAAAGAGGGTCAGAATGCAGGGGCCTTCTTTCGCTGAAGTAACCAAGGAGCAGATCCTGCTCGGCGTGATTGATGAGAGCAATGAAGACAGCCTCACCCTGAGGCAGCAATGGAAGTGGGTTAAGGCCGCGATGGCCGATATTGCTATTAACATTATGTTGGAGAATCCGGGACCTCCGCCAACCTGCAAGGGAGCGGGGTGGTTCCAAAAATAACATCCGCGTTATAGCATTGCAGGCCAGCGGAGCCAGAAAGGATCCTGCAAACTATAAGGCTCTATAACCCGGAGCTACCTACCGAAAATTGGAAGGTGGTAAAGATCAACGAAAGCGGTAAAGCGACGATGCAAGTTTTCCTGCTTCTAAATAAGGACTCCATAGAGTTGCTGGAGCAAAAGAGCGGGGTCATATGGTACGGCTGTGACATTACCAAAAATAAGGTCTACAGCAGAGGTAGAGCCGGAAGAGGCCAACAGCGACTTGGAGATGGAGGAGGAATCCGAGCAGGATGATCCGATGGACGACCTGACCGGGGGTTATGCCTAATCGACGTCTTCGCTGGGGGCCGGACTCATGCTTCGGCTTTATACGGAGGAGGAGGTGATCGAGATGTCTGAAGACGCGGTCAACTCCACCCTAATAGGCGATGGTGAAGGTACGNATAATTTAGAACCGGCCGGCCAATCGCCTTGTATGTTGCCAGCAACGTTTATTTACTCCAAGTGCTGCCGGTCAGCGACCTTGATGCTCTGTACTCTATTGACAATTGCGGTTGTCCCCCAGGTTAGCAAAAATCCTCCGGCTGAACCCTCTACGAGGATGCTGACTGGAAATAGGCACTACAGAGGATTCTGTGCGATGTCAGAATGGTGCTCAGCTAAGATCAGGAATCAGCGCTATGTGTTAAACTCCTTAACAGCGTAGTCATATGGAAATGGTTTTTGATCGTGGCTTGGAAGTCTGAAGGGGCTGGATCAAGGCGTCACGCGCACCGTACCGAGGATCGGCCAGGCTGGGGGCCCCTAAATAGCCCAGTCGCGAACGGAGCCCTCTGGAAGGCGGCCACACCCAGGATGTAAGTAGGCCTTACCTGGGCATCGCGGATCTCTGCCCGGGTGGACGAACACCTTTCTCCGCAGCCTGTGGGATCAAAGGAGTCCACCCCGGGAAACTCCTGGCCAACCTGGCATGCAGATTGCAGCCGGGGATAAGGCTGAATCTGGAGCGCAGGCCCCGGGCGGTCCTCTCGCGACACCCACGGCCTTCACGAGGCCTGACCAGAGGCCAGAACCAGCTGCAGCGGGCTATCGACAGAGGAAGCTGGCTGCTCGAATCCTGCAAAGGTTCACCACAACGCCTGACCTATGTAGCAAGGTGAAAGAAGAGCATGTGAAGGAGGACCTCACATAAATCGACTGTGCAAAGGCAGTCCTGCCCGACTACCGCAAGCCGGAGGAGAAGCAGCCGCAGGCACCCTCCAGTAAGCGCAATAGATCGGGGGGAAATACGCCCAACTATGCAAAGAGGGTCAGAATGCAGGGGCCTTCTTTCGCTGAAGTAACCAAGGAGCAGATCCTGCTCGGCGTGATTGATGAGAGCAATGAAGACAGCCTCACCCTGAGGCAGCAATGGAAGTGGGTTAAGGCCGCGATGGCCGATATTGCTATTAACATTATGTTGGAGAATCCGGGACCTCCGCCANGAAGGTACTGCAGATTAACCTTCACCACTGTAAAGCAGCTTCAGCTGCACTGCTGCTCCATCTAACAGCTAAAGGGGCAGCCGACATCGTCCTAATCCAAGAACCTTGGGTGGTGGGACAAAACATTTGTGGGCTGAAAGCGCCGGGCTACAGACTGGTAAGTGGAGCCTCAACGGGGAAACCAAGGACGTGCATATTGATAAGTATCGCACTAAAGTGTCTCTTTCTTCCAAAATTTAGCGACGAGGACACAACAGCGGTCAGTCAAGGTNGAGGATTCTGTGCGATGTCAGAATGGTGCTCAGCTAAGATCAGGAATCAGCGCTATGTGTTAAACTCCTTAACAGCGTAGTCATATGGAAATGGTTTTTGATCGTGGCTTGGAAGTCTGAAGGGGCTGGATCAAGGCGTCACGCGCACCGTACCGAGGATCGGCCAGGCTGGGGGCCCCTAAATAGCCCAGTCGCGAACGGAGCCCTCTGGAAGGCGGCCACACCCAGGATGTAAGTAGGCCTTACCTGGGCATCGCGGATCTCTGCCCGGGTGGACGAACACCTTTCTCCGCAGCCTGTGGGATCAAAGGAGTCCACCCCGGGAAACTCCTGGCCAACCTGGCATGCAGATTGCAGCCGGGGATAAGGCTGAATCTGGAGCGCAGGCCCCGGGCGGTCCTCTCGCGACACCCACGGCCTTCACGAGGCCTGACCAGAGGCCAGAACCAGCTGCAGCGGGCTATCGACAGAGGAAGCTGGCTGCTCGAATCCTGCAAAGGTTCACCACAACGCCTGACCTATGTAGCAAGGTGAAAGAAGAGCATGTGAAGGAGGACCTCACATAAATCGACTGTGCAAAGGCAGTCCTGCCCGACTACCGCAAGCCGGAGGAGAAGCAGCCGCAGGCACCCTCCAGTAAGCGCAATAGATCGGGGGGAAATACGCCCAACTATGCAAAGAGGGTCAGAATGCAGGGGCCTTCTTTCGCTGAAGTAACCAAGGAGCAGATCCTGCTCGGCGTGATTGATGAGAGCAATGAAGACAGCCTCACCCTGAGGCAGCAATGGAAGTGGGTTAAGGCCGCGATGGCCGATATTGCTATTAACATTATGTTGGAGAATCCGGGACCTCCGCCAACCTGCAAGGGAGCGGGGTGGTTCCAAAAATAACATCCGCGTTATAGCATTGCAGGCCAGCGGAGCCAGAAAGGATCCTGCAAACTATAAGGCTCTATAACCCGGAGCTACCTACCGAAAATTGGAAGGTGGTAAAGATCAACGAAAGCGGTAAAGCGACGATGCAAGTTTTCCTGCTTCTAAATAAGGACTCCATAGAGTTGCTGGAGCAAAAGAGCGGGGTCATATGGTACGGCTGTGACATTACCAAAAATAAGGTCTACAGCAGAGGTAGAGCCGGAAGAGGCCAACAGCGACTTGGAGATGGAGGAGGAATCCGAGCAGGATGATCCGATGGACGACCTGACCGGGGGTTATGCCTAATCGACGTCTTCGCTGGGGGCCGGACTCATGCTTCGGCTTTATACGGAGGAGGAGGTGATCGAGATGTCTGAAGACGCGGTCAACTCCACCCTAATAGGCGATGGTGAAGGTACGGCAGATTAACCTTCACCACTGTAAAGCAGCTTCAGCTGCACTGCTGCTCCATCTAACAGCTAGAGGGGCAGCCGACATCGTCCTAATCCAAGAACCTTGGGTGGTGGGACAAAACATTTGTGGGCTGAAAGCGCCGGGCTACAGACTGGTAAGTGGAGCCTCAACGGGGAAACCAAGGACGTGCATATTGATAAGTATCGCACTAAAGTGTCTCTTTCTTCCAAAATTTAGCGACGAGGACACAACAGCGGTCAGTCAAGGTTTAAACGGACGACCAATTAAGATGGCATCCATGTACTTAGCGCACGACAAGGAGGTGCCAACTATCTGCATTAAAGACCTAGTGGCCAGCACGAGGGAGGCGCTAATTTTGGGAGGTGATGCGAATGCTCACCATCACACCTGGGGTAGCTCCGATGATAACGAACGGGGTGAGTCACTTTTTAATTTCATACTTAGCTCCAAGATTGTTTGTGCAAATAGGGGGAATGACCCCACTTGTGTTACAATATCCCGAAGGGAAGTTCTGGACGTTACCCATATCTCTGAGAAAGTGGAATGACTGGTCGGGAAGTGGAAGGTGCTCGAGGAGCACTACTTCTCCGAGCACCGATATATCAAATTCGAGGTAGTAGGGGGAACGCCCAAGGCTCCTCTAACTAGAAACTTGCGAAATGCCAACTGGCATAGGTATCGGAAAGAGCTGGATAGGCTTTTGCCACAAGATAGAGAGCCGGCTACTCCAGCAAACCTAGAGGAGCTGGAATACCTTGTCGACCATTTTACGGGGGCCTGCAGTAAGGCAATAGACATTGCATGCCCCAAAAAGCAGCACCGGGGTAGGAAAAAGCCACCCTGGTGGAATGAAGAGATCAGGAGTTCACGCAAGAACTGCAGCAAAACTTTCAATCAGGCTACTGCGTCTGACAGTGAGGGACATCGGGAGACCTACAAGACAACGTTACGGGAGTACAAGAAGCTGCTAAGAAGGTGGACGGGGTGGAATCTATCTCAGAGGCAGGCAGGCTCAGAAAGATACTCTCAGGTGCTGCCCAGAAAGCCGCAGGTTGCTTGCAAAGAACTGACGGCTCCTGGACTGAGACCGAGGAGGAATCACTGGATCTGCTTCTCTGCACACACTTCCCGGGTGCCACGGATAGCATGCCAGTACAGCCACATTTAACTGGAGATCTTTCGGTCGCTGGAGATTTCCTCACTAGGGTAAAGGTCATCTGG
>NW_016167919.1:0-20367 GCF_001687245.7 Rhagoletis zephyria | reverse complement strand
CAATAAAAAAATTGTTTGTAAAAATAATTTACTGGAATTATAAAAAAAATACTGCTTAAGCAAAAGCTTAATTGAGATCTGGTACTAGAACAGGATGTTTAAGGTCAATGTTCATACTTTGGAATAAAAATATTTCTTCTCGAAATAAAAACATCTACATACTATATATCGAACTTTAAGATCTGACTGTAAGCGCCGAAAATTACAAAATGCGAACCTGCGCTCGTTAAAAAAAAAAATATTAATTGCCTTCGAATTGAAGTACTTACACAGTTAAAGTTTAATGATTTTTCGCGAGCTTTACTTTACTGGGTAAGCACTAGANATATATATATATATCTTCGAGACAAGAACAGCGATGCATGCTGAAGAAGTGACGAAAAATGTAAAAAGCCTACCCCTAGGCTCAGCCGAAAAAGAACAACTTTTTTCCAAATTGCCTTGCAAAAATACTTAAGACTCAGGGGTGTCCGGCGAACTTTTTTTCCTTCTCAAACAATCTGAAGAATTATTATTCATTATTTTTTATTACTTGAAAAAGCACTTGGGCTTTGCTGTACATATATTTTCTTGAAGTAGATGAGGCCGTGAGAGCAGAAGAATATGCGAGCTTTATTTTAAAATCTATAACAATTGATACTATTTTAAGTGGGTAAGTACATAAAATAAGTTTTTGAGTTAGTTGTTAAGTTCTTGGATTATGTCATATTACGTCAGTGGATTGCATCCTAAAAATCCTATAATTTGCTATGCGCNATATATATATATATCTTCGAGACAAGAACAGCGATGCATGCTGAAGAAGTGACGAAAAATGTAAAAAGCCTACCCCTAGGCTCAGCCGAAAAAGAACAACTTTTTTCCAAATTGCCTTGCAAAAATTCTTAAGACTCAGGGGTGTCCGGCCAACTTTTTTTCCTTCTCAAACAATCTGAAGAATTATTTTTCATTATTTCTATTGCTTGAAAAAGCACTTCGGCTTTGCTGTACATATATTTTCTTGAAGTGGATGAGGCCGTGAGAGCAGAAGAATATGCGAGCTTTATTTTAAAATGTATAACAATTGAGACTATTTTAAGTGGGTAAGTACATAAAATAAGTTTTTGAGTTAGTTGTTAAGTTCTTGGATTATGTCATATTACGTCAGTGGATTGCATCCTAAAAATCCTATAATTTGCTATGCGCTCTTTGGATTTTTAGCGCAGAAAAAAATAGCATTTAGGACTGTAAAGGAGCNTTATGTCATATTACGTCAGTGGATTGCATCCTAAAAATCCTATAATTTGCTATGCGCTCTTTGGATTTCTAGCAGCAAAATTTGGTACCATGTAGGTGTCGCATACTTTCGAGGCGATAAAGTTCTTTTTGTGTGTTGGGCGAGGTTACAATAACCAGACTAGAATGGAGTATATTAATGTATTTATATAGAGCAACGATTAGCAGAAATAAGTAGCATTTAGGACTGTGAACGAGCTTTGTATACCAATTTCGCAGTGGAGCTTTTCTTTGGTTAGTAGAGGCGAATTTGAAGGATTACTGGTATTTTTTTGCGGTGTAGTCTTTCAATGTATGTGAGCGAAATTTTAAATGCTGATAGTATCTGATTTTCCCCAGTGTCAAAATATACAAAAATATGTACATCGCACACTCAAACGCCACATCGCAATTTCACCTATTCCAGCTTAGCAAATGAACAAGCCAAAAGCACCCACCCACCATCGCACGGCTGGCTATTTCTTTCATCTTTTTGGTATGCATGTAATCATGCGCATTTGTAATGTAGTATGTACTCGTAGATTTGTATATATACACTCATAAGTAAAGTAAATACTCGCTGAATTTTTACGCTTCGAAATTATATTGTAATTTTTCGGTGGCTTTCAGGTTGGTTGGGCGTACATGCCATGCCTAGTCTACATGTCTACTATAAACTCGGCGTATTTAAAACTGCTAAGTACTGAAACACTTCTAAGCGCTATTGCACATTTACACACTAGGCGACAAATATAAGTGTACACCTTGTTGTAATATAAAATTCATAATTATTTTCATTAACATTTTTTTTGCACATACAAAAATATAGTTCATTATGTTTTTTTTTTTGAATTTTTTGATTTTTTGTGCGCTTTATATAAAGTGTGAAACTTTATATGGTTTATATTATAGAATGCGCTATGATGTTTTTATAAATAACTAATTCAAAACATTTTTCATGAAAATAACTGCGAATATTAGATATATTACAACAAGGTGTACACTTTCATTTGTCGCCTAGTGTATCTATGCATGTAGGTACTCGTACTACTTGCTTTCATTTTTAAAACCGTTCTATGCACTTTTTCAATGTTGTCCTATTACAGTTCAAATTCAAATTGTTAGGCGCTGCTCTACTCTGATTTGACTGCGTTTCTGGGTTGGGAAAACACGATTTTATCGACTTTGTAATTTGTGTAAATAGTACAATTAAAATTGAGAACGTACCCACACTAGCTACATAAGAATGACAACGAGAATATATTAAGCTATACATATATTTATACATACATACATATGTACATGCATGTACATAGTACATGGACAGATATACTTGCATGTCTGCTTAGCATTCACTCCTAAATATGCTTGCTTATGTTTAACATGCCTATATTGTACTATGTATGTATGTACTTATATATGTATGTATGTATGTGCATGTGATTTTATAGATGCGTGCATTTTTTGGCACGGAAGTTAATGGGAATCAGGCTTGCCTTTAAATTCAATAGAAATGTATAAAAGTAAGACATCGCAACTTGTGGNTACTCTGATTTGACTGCGTTTCTGGGTTGGGAAAACACGATTTTATCGACGTTATAATTTGTGTAAATAGTACAATTAAAATTGAGAACGTACCCACACTAGCTACATAAGAATGACAACGAGAATATGTTAAGCTATACATATATTTATACATACATACATATGTACATGCATGTACATATACATGGACAGATATACTTGCATGTCTGCTTAGCATTCACTCCTAAATATGCTTGCTTATGTTTAACATGTCTATATTGTACTATGTATGTATGTACTTATATATGTATGTATGTGTGTGCATGTGATTTTATAGATGCGTGCATTTTTTGGCACGGAAGTTAATGGGAATCAGGCTTGCCTTTAAATTCAATAGAAATGTATAAAACATCGCAACTTGTGTGAAAAATACGCGAAGAAATCGCTATAAATTATTTCAAATTAACATTTACAACATTTGAGTGGCTTTAGTGTATGTTCATGAATTATTAAATAATGGGGATTTTCGAAAAATTTTGTTTAGTACGTACGTATGTATGTATATATGTATGTATGTACAATATATGGAAAGGCCTCGAAATAAACCAGCAGTTAAAATTCGCAAAGAAAAAAAAAAATTATGGATTCGATTGGAAAATTCTCCAACCTTTGAAAAAAATTATGACTTTNGAAAAATACGCGAAGAAATCGCTATAAATTATTTCAAATTAACATTTACAACATTTGAGTGGCTTTAGTGTATGTTCATGAATTATTAAATAATGGGGATTTTCGATAAATTTTGTTTAGTACGTACGTATGTATGTATATATGTATGTATGTACAATATATGGAAAGGCCTCGAAATAAACCAGCAGTTAAAATTCGCAAAAAAAAAAAAAAATTATGGATTCGATTGGAAAATTCTCCAACCTTTGAAAAAAATTATGACTTTCAAATTTATAATTAACGTCATAATACAAAAAAGTGTTCATATAAGTGACAGGTGCGATAATTGTCGATTTTTTTTTTGAAAAACTTCAGAGCCAGAATTGTCGGCGATATTTCTTCTGTTTCATAGACACCTGTAGACAACTGTGGCAGTTTTTGGAAGCGACAGTGACAATACTGGAATATTGTCGACAATTGTGTCTGATAATGGTGCCGACAATTGTCACTCTAAAAAAAAATTGTCGCGACCATAGGGACAAAACTAAATAGCTCCGTCAGAAGGTTTTTACAGGAGAATTTGATAAATTTGTTCATATTATAATTGGGCGCATTTCAATACTTTTCAATAATTTGAATATTTGTAAAAACTATAATAATGCAAATGCTATTACGATCTATATCAGAATTAAATATAAATTTTATATGACTGGCGACAATTTTGTCAACAATAATTTTCAAACCCGACAATGTCACTTCTTAATGGAATTTTGCATGGAACCGAAATCACAGACAATACAGAGAATGGCTGTTCGAAAAAAAAAAACAATTTGAAACAACCGGCTCTCTATTTTTAAATTCAGATAAAACCGGTTAGACCTGTTATATGCAGATATTTTTAATAAACGCATATGTATGTATGTATCTACGGAATTGAGCCTACAATGCCTCTTATATGTATTCCACTTAGCTGCGTTTTTGCTTAACTGTATAAAAGCGTATGCTTCAACCGCAAATGCAGCCAAAGGAAATAAATGTGTTGTATTAATTACAATGCACATTGATTTGTTATAATTTGAAAAGCATACCATAATACATATATATGTACATGCATACATATACATAAACAGCTGCGGTCAGTCAATAAGCCAGAAGCAATATTCAAAATGTTGTTTGCAACTTATGTTTATTTATTTATTTTTAATAATTTTCATTTAAAATATAGTTCTATCTATAACAGAAACTACATACATACATAGGTAAAGCTTGCACAAAGTTCACGAAAATTAATGAAACTTCAAAAAAATTTCATTAAGATTTCAGACTTTTTTTCGGAGTTTTCGGAAAATTTTCTTTCACTGAAAATAAATACTATGTGCGAGTCCACAAAAAACTAAAGAAAAGCACAAACAGGTGCCAAAAAAGCAACAGGTCAACAACACCTTACACATTTTTATTTACTACGCGAAAGTTATGCAATCTGCTAAGGGGGAAAACAAAAAAAAAAGCGGTAAAAATAGAAACATGTTTAGATATAAGAAAAACGAAAATGTTTGCAAATAAAATGAAATTTTTTAGATGGTAAAAAATAGACAAAAAACATGCAGACATGCATACAGACTAGACGAGACTTCAAAATAACTAATAAAAAAAAAACAGGCGAGCTAATGCGAAATAAACGTTGCTAACTCGCTATTTATTACCGTAATTTAATTACGAGCACGTTTACAACTAATTCAACGTGAGGTGCGAGGAAAAAGTGAAACACTTTAAATAAAACTTTACAGCAATCAAAGAAAATGGAGAACCACACACTGCATAGTGTTAATTAACTCGAAAATTTGTAAAAAAAAAAAAAAAGTGTGGAATTAGTGCTGCTGCGGTGTAATAAAAATGCTTGAAATATGATTTGGAGATTTCACGGATTTATGTACATACAGTAGTCCTCGGTTAATTGAAAACTAAAAAATGGCACAATTTTTTGTTCAATTATCCGGGTATCATAACCAGTTTTAATTGATTGCCTATGCAACCTAACCAATTAAAAAAAATGCATGTGAGCAATTTAAGTTTTTAACTTATTTTGTTTAATAAATAAATAATAGTTTTAACTTTAAGTTTGAAAATAAAAGAAAAAGAAACAATTTACATTCGTTATTGTACTTGGTATGTATACTTGTACTCATATATTTAGAGTTAATTGTGACAACAAAAAAAAAATAAACCGGGGAAAATTGAAGGCATTTTTATTTTCGATAATACATAAATATTTCTAACAAATTAGTTATAACTAGATTCAATTATTCGGGGAAATTTACTTGTATTTTGTTGTATGCAATATTTTTTGACTGAGCAGCTGATTCAAATAAGCGGGAACTATTGTATGCATTGAGCGATAAGTATCCAATAAGCCTATGATAAATCCAAGATATAGCAACGATATTGGTTAGTTGATATTCCATTATCGTCTAAAAAAATGTATTTGCCGCTTACACATTTGCTAGTACTTGCTCGAGCTTCTCATCCGATTTGAGGTGTGCGCGCATTGATGTTGTCACACAAAGGGTAGGGGGCTAAAGTTTTACGCCGCCTCCGAACGGAAAATGGTTTTAATGATAAGCTTTTTTCATGGCAAATATAATACCCTCAGAGGTTTGCTATTGCCTACCGAGGGGCGAAACAATTATTATTTTTTTTTCGACTTGGACCTACCGAGTGGTAGTTAATGCGCACCTCTAACACCGATACGCGAAAGCTAAGCCAAGCTTAAAAAACATTATGGGAACTCTGCACTTCATGGAATGGAATGATTTAGAAGTGGTATTCAGAATTTCGTTGTGAGACCAAAAATCGGCCAAAACATTGGGTAGAACCAGGTGCAAGTCCAATAAAGAAGGCAAGGACGGTTGCGTCGGTGGGAAAGGTCACCTTTTTCTAGGTTGCGCATGGCATAATGCTGATCCGACTATTTGGTGAAAATCGATTCGTTTTTTTTTTACCATGCATCTACTTTTTTTGAAAACACGTACTTTAACTTTAACACTTAACTTCATTGACTCAATTATAATAAATATAAAATATTGCTAATTGTAATACAATTTGTTTCACATAAAAAAAAATAACGATTGCTTTTTAGTTTCGGTCAAGGCATATCAAACAGGTAGTAAGTAGCATTAGAGCAAAACCAACCTTTGCGTGTATTTTGTGGTTGCTTCTGGTATCGAAAGTGCCAAAAACTGTTCTGATTTTTTTCTTCTAAATCAAAGCGTGCCATGTGAAATACAAAAAAAAAATAAAAAAATTAAAAACTGAAATTGGCAAAATTATTATTGTTGCAACTTTCTTTCTTAGTAAATTTGTTTGCTTCTCGAAACATTGATCCATCCTTTGCAAGGCCCAGTAATCAGCGGTTTAGCTGATTTTAGCAATTTACATTTTTTGTGAGAAAAATTTTTAAATATTTGACATTTTGGAGACCAAACAATTTGAAATTAAAAAAATCAAATCAGCTTCTATACTGACACTACCTGTTCAATGTGCCTTGGTCTCGGTATTTCGGCCACTAATATTAATTAAAATTTTCTTTAAAACTGCTACCGAATGCATGACGAAAAACAATTCCCTTTTTTCAATTTCGACATGAAACGAATGAGTGAGCGGAGTAGACGACTTTAAATGTATGTAAGTACCTATTAAGTAACAAGTAAAAGATTACACAAAAATACGTAAACTACCAAAAAAGTATAAAACTTAACAAAACAAGTGAGCGAAAGTAATTTATCAAAAGTGAATAACCAGAAGGGCATAAAAGTGACCAAACTGCGAGACTACTAAATATGAACATATGTACATATCTATGTATGTATTTAGTACGAATTTGCATAAATTTAGCATTCAAAGGAAAATAGACAAAAGGAGGGGGGAGGACGAGCGGGAGAGACGAGCTAGTGTGAAATAGTCAGGCATGAAGAGTTAATACAAAAAACAAAAAAAAAACGCGAAATTGGCGTGAAAATGCAAAAAGCCAGAAAAAATCGCCAACGCCAAGCTAGAGTAGCCAAAAACAAAAATTTGCTGTTGGTTGTTGCTGGAGGACATCCGCACCTTAGTCTCACACACATACAATAAAAACGCAACTATACAGAATGAATGACGTTTAACGTTCGTTAACATTTTGTCTTAACTTTTTCCA
Organism: Rhagoletis zephyria; assembly: GCF_001687245.7. Taxonomy (NCBI): domain Eukaryota; kingdom Metazoa; phylum Arthropoda; class Insecta; order Diptera; family Tephritidae; genus Rhagoletis; species Rhagoletis zephyria. Next base: position 12,728 of record NW_016167919.1, on the reverse strand, counting down.
TTTGTTTTAATTTTTTTTTTTTTTTTGTTTTCTGACACAATCTTTTGTATTTATGCGCCTACATGTATAGGCAAACGACTCTACGTCTAGCTGGCCAACCGAACAACCAGCTGGAAGCAGTGAAAGTTTTTTCGCATACAATTTAAAATTTTGTATTTACAAAAACAAGGAACAATTGTAAAAAAAAACAAAACAAAGTTTGTAGGAAAATGATGAAAATGAAACGTAAAGAAAAATTTACAAACAAAAATATGTAGCATTTGCACGCTAACTAAAAACATTTGCGAGATTTTCATATTCATGCCTTGATGTTAAGTGGGCATTGGCTTGGGTGCTATGTTGCTATATTGCCAACAGAGTTGCCATATTGCGGGTGCACTTACCGCGAGTTGGAGAGCAAAAAATGACACTAAAGATGGCACAACGCCGAAACCGGGTTGTCTTAAAAGAACCATATCAAAAGGGAATGAAAAAATTTCCTCTTAGAACATTGTAAACTTTGAACGCCAACAATAACACAGGCCTGCGAAATTTAAATTTTGGTTTCCGCCCCCCCTCCGATAATGCTCTTTTTTTGAATATCTAGGTGTTGTGGTGGAAAAATAAATAAGAAAACGACATTTTAACAAATTTTTCCTATTTTTCTTTTATTTATAATTTTTTTTATAAAAGTATAGCTCATTATCTAACAAAAACCATATGACTTCACATTTCAAACTTGGTAAATTAAATTTTCAACTTTTTAGTTCTAGAATTTTTTTGAGTGCGCAGTTTTATAACCCATTAAATTTTAGTAGAATAAAGGCAAGTTTGAAGTTCCAAAAAAATCGCGACGATTTTTGATCATTTTTATTCTAAATGTATTAAGCACTTTTTCCATACAAAAATTGTCGAACATATGGAAGAAAACGCATTAAGAAAATTGCCAAAAATCAACGGGATTTTTTAGTAACTTAAAACTTACCCCTCATTATACTAAAATTTAATGGGCTATAAAACTACATACTCTAAAAAAATTCTAAAAAGTCTTATTAAAAAGTTGAAAATTTAGATGCAATTTTGCAAATTATTATAATTTTAGCACAAAGTTTGAAATATGAATTCATAGCTACAATTTTATAAAAAAATAATAAATTTTAAATAAACGAAAGAAAAATAGGCAAAATTTGAAAAAAATGTCGGGTCCCTATTTAATTTTCCACCACTGTATTTTAAATTAAAATTTTTTTATTGATGCCATGTAAATTTTAGGATTTTTTGCAATTTGCATGAAAATCAATATTTTTAGTTAACAAGTAATTTTTAAGCAAAAAACAAAACCGACTGTAATTCTCATACAAAAATATATATATATATATATATTCATGATCTAATGATCGGATCTAAACCAGATTAGTATTATGGACCACCTGTGAGACACTACCTTTCTTTTGTCTTTTACGGCCATATCTGAAAAAAAAAACTTTTTAAAAACGACAGTCGGAATTCTTTACAATTTTGCCACCATTGTGAATTATCGATATACTTAATTATAGCAAATAGTAAGTTTTCGTGCCTTTATTGTGCATAGCTAGGAGATTCAGTTAAAAAATAAAATAAGCGCATGAAATTTCTCGCTAAACAAGAAAAAAACTGTTGGGAGAGAGCTGATATGTAGAAACCGTTGGCATTGAATTAACCACGAGAACACTTGACGATCTTCCAAATGGTAATTTAGCAATTGTAGTAAATATATATGTACGGATATATTTTCATTTTTAACGACATCCCGACATAAGAGGAATGGTCAAGCAGAGAAGAAGAGAAAATGGTACAGGGACAATTTTCTCAGCATAGGGCTGAGAAAAGAAAAAAAAAAACCCTGATTTTTCGGTGTGAACGTTGCTCCAGTTGCATCCAACATACGGCTAACGAGGAGTGTCGGAATTAAGTGGATTCGCCGACGTTTGGTGACCAAATTACGGTATATGGCGCGACACCAACCAATACGAGGTACACAAAAAGCATCAGTGCATTCACAAAAAGTTACTGCTTTTAGTGAATTTTGGTAAGTAGTTTTCGAAAACGATGTTCATCACCGTCAACGGCGAGCGCTCCAGAACGATTATAGCCGATTTTTTTTATCCAATCAAATGATAGCAACGTTGACGATATGTGGTTCCAGCAGGACGGCGCTACGTGCCAAACAGCGGACGCCGAGATCGTGAGGCCCGACCCCGCTAAACATTTTCTTATGGCATTTTCTGATCATATGTCTATGCCAACAACTTTTTAACATGTGGAAGACACGTTTCCTTTTCGTGGCAAACATTGACTTCTAAAAAAAAAACTATTTAACTATTTATTTTATTCCATTTCAACATCGACCCAACCTCATTGAAAACCCTACACAATATAAGGCGTGGATGTTATTTTTTGAATACGCCTGTTTTGAAGATGCATTTAAAATTCAATTGGAAACCATGTAAATTTAACTCAGTGATAGATATCGGAAACCATGGCGGGTCCGCGGTACAAATCTGAAAAACATCGGGATGGGCGGCGCCTTCGAGACTTACCAAGATTTAATATCGAAATGATCGGGATCAGGATTGAATACTTAGTCGCGCGACCATCTCTAATGCAGATACACCTTCATTTCACAATTCATAGCGATGATATCTTGCAAAAATATGGCTTTATTTTGACTACATTTCCTATGTAAATTTTAAAGGCTTTTTGCCTCTCCCCGCGATATTTCAAATTTGACATTTTGTTTTTTTTATATGTGGTTATCACAACAATTTCCGAAAGCAATGGCGCGTATTAAAGATGGCACGCACATCGAAAAAGTTGCCAAGCCAACAACATACGACAATTGCGGCAATCGACAATTGACAGTCAAAGCGGCGCCGCGTAGCGCAACGCACAGTACAGATGGCAATTGCAAACAACAAGCATTTGAGCGAGGCAAAAAAGGTAAAAGTAAATAAGAAAAAATAATTAAAATGCTTGGCGTATTGCAGCCGCAGCAAATTGTTTATTAATCTTTTGACGGTGGCGCCGCGAAAGTCAACATAAAATCATATACATATACACATGTACGTACACGCATACATATTAAAAAAGAAATAAAATAGAAAAGCAGAATCCTATAGTAAGTAGCTTGAAGCCGCTGACCGCTGAGGCACAACGCAAAATTTGTTTATTTCCCCTCGGCGGCGGTTTTTTCCATGGATAATTGAAAAAAAAAATCGCTCATTGAATGCTAGAAAACGCAATATGGACGGACATTAATGGCATGCCAAAGTCCATAGCAGCGGCAAGACTTTCACTTGCGGTTGCAAACCAGGGGGAGCAGCGCATACAGTGATGCGTTCAAAGCGTGCTGTATGTATGCAGAAGTCTAGCTGGTGAAGATTTGCTTTTCACAATATTTGTATTTGTTTTCTTTTTGCTGGCAGAGGAATGCAACAAATTTGTCAGGAGTTAGCTGTAATTGCCAATAAAACGTGACGTGCAACAGTTGTATTTGGCAGCAAAGTTGCCTAGAAGAAAAGTTGAGAGTTGAGTTGGGGGAAAACAATTATGTACACCAAAGGCTACGGGCAAATGGTGAATGTACGCGGGCTGTAGGGAGCGGTGTGCAGTTGGAAAATGTTTAACCAACCAAACAGACAGCTGGCGAAAACTCGTTTGCCAATCGAAGTTGACTTGCAGGAAAAAAAAAATGAAGCGAAAAAAATCCAGAACACGCCACAAGTATGACTAATGCCAACGAGCAACGGGAAACTCCAAGTTATGTAAAATAATAAATGAAGCAAATACATATGTATGTACGGAGAGCTTTTGATCGGTGAAAGGGTTTGATGCTAATGAATTTTTAGTATTCTTGGGACGAGTTTACCGATGGGTTTTACAAAAATCCAAAAAAAATACCATTTGATATATCAAAATTCTCGTCGGTCGATCGTCCTGGCTACAGTCGCCTGTGGTTTTAAAACTGCAAATCTAAATTACGTAAAAAAGTTTGAAATCGATATTCCAAAGACAAGACAATCTCAATTGTTCAGAGTAAGGCCGCAAAGGGCGCCCCCAGGCTTAGGGATGCCAACGAGTTCGAGTGGCGAATGTCAACGAAGTCTCTCTGTAGAAGCTATTGAAAATGATATGAGGAATCAGTATCTATGACAATTTCTGCGTCGAGGTCCGGGCCAGCTTTTGAAGGTACTCGTAACACTTTTGGACCTTCTTAATTTAAGCAGGCTAATGCCTTGAGTTCTCTTTCCTTCTATTTGTACGGAACTTTCTATACACACCCTGCTAACCTAGCCTAACGTAATGTCAAGCCGGCCACGTAAATCCAACAAAGGACTGATGGTCCTCTTCAGTCACCAAACAGTTAGTAGGCAGCGTAGTGCTACGACAACAAGTGTCTCCCAAGACAACTATAGGACCAGGTCGAGCAATGCCGGAAGCTAAAACTCGTGTTCATTGTGAACACTCTCCAAAACATACATCTTCGTTGGTCAACCTTGTCCACTGCTCTGAGTAATGCCAGTTTTATAAACAAAAATATGAAAACAAAAATTTATAATTTTAGATAAAATTGTTTCACTAAAGAAATCGCATCCATCGCAATTTCTGAACTCGCTTTTTTCATATTTCTTGGCACAATTCGTACGAAGATAGCAAAAATTTGCGCCTTAAATTTTTGATGCACTGTTGCACCACAGTTTAAGTTGTTTACTTTACACACCATTTATGGAAACCAAACTGCAGATTTCAATGTAAGTACATAAGTATATTTAAACAGTAATTTAACGTTCTCACATTTTGGCAAACTTTTTTGAACACTCAACTTAACACTTAAGAAAATTGCAATTGAAGAAGTCATTCAATCAAGTAGTAAGCATAAGCGTATATTTTTTGCGTTGTTCATAGACATTTCGTTCCGTTTGCGCATACAACACTATCGCGACGCGCACGAGTTTCAAAATCGACTGAGACTGACTTCAATAACAAAGCAAGTAAACAACCAGCCAACCAGTCCGGCTTAAATCAAGCAAAAGGCACCTTTGAGTTAGCGAGTACAGAGGCAAGTAAGTAAAGCCAGCCGCTTGCATTACAACCGGTCGGGTCGCGCTCGAATGCCGCAAAATGACCGACCAACCAACCAGCTACATACATAAGTTGAGCAAGCAAGCGGTCGATCAAACGACCGGCGGAGCATTTGGCCGGCCAGCTTGCGGCGAATGACTCAAATCTTACCTTTTTATTGGGCTGCTATCTCGGAACTCGAGCTCAACACCACCAACGCCAGTCAAGTAAGCGGCGGCGTTGCGGCAGGCGCAAGTTGCTGGCGGCTTGAGAAAACTTTAAATGGAAGTGGAAGTAGAGTAGAGTACTAGTAAAATTTCAACTTTTCCAGAAAACGAACGAGTGCAGTCGTCACGTTTCATACGAGCTCTTGCTCTCCTCTATATAGCGCGATGAGTAGTGGTGAGTACTGCTCGCTTCAATTTTGCCATCAATGGCGTTTATTCAGCTACACCCAGCCAGGCAGGTACAGCGTTCAGGGGTGCGCCTTGGAATATGTGAGGCGGGATGCCGTCGTCGCGTCGGTCGTACGAGTCATCATTATTAACGAACTAAGACGCAAGAGATAAGCGCGCAGTACATAGTATACAAGTGCAAGCGCCGCAGACTATGCTCCAATACATTTCAGATGTTGATGAGTAACAAGCTTGACAGACAGATGTATTGTAGCATTCCGATTAACTAGTAGCTCGCAAGTGGGCATTGTCGCTTTTTTATGGGATGAGATACGAGTTTTGTTTTATCGTGTGTCGCTCGAATTTTCTGTTTGCTATTTTTTTTTTTGTTTCACTTATCTTTGACTCAGTTTCGACTTTGTGCAACCTGTTGCGAGTGTAGAGCGAATGAATTGTCGATCATTTTCGATGCGCGAAAAAATCGCATCGTAATGGTGTCATCGAAACAATGCAGTCACTTCAAGTTTAGCGAAATTATTTTATGGGGAAATGTGGCGAGATAGCAAGTTATTTGGTAGCTTTGCGAACGCTGATTTAATTATAGGTGAACGGTGGTTAATCGATTGCTTTTGCGCGCACTATACATGCGACTACAAGCAATCGATTCGGGGAAATGGGTCAGCAGATTTATAGCGTGCATGGCGTGCAGTTTTCCTTCCACGGAAGCATAGTTGAGCAAGTAAACAATGTTTGGTTAAGGCAACTTGTCGTCGAAGACAACATAGTGCAAAACAGACATATTTTTGTATTTTGTATTTTCAATGTACACAGCATGAACTATTTGATCGCCTAATTTTGAAAATACTTGAGAAGTCTTAACTTGCACGTCTCTTTTATTATTAAAATTCTTTGGTACACTTAAAGGTCTGATTATGCATATGTCGCATAATTTCGCACAACCATTTGTACCAGTGCAATGCGCTGTCAAATTGAGAAAGAGACATTTTATTCCACCGTGTGAACATCCAGAAAGACATTTCGAAAATCAGTTTCCGAAATAAATGTTGCGAGCACTGACTGCAATTCAAAGACCGAAAATCAATTTCGAGATCATTATATATGTACGTTTACTCATTTTATTTCTGTGACTTGTCATTAATGACTCCAGAGCGACGACTTCTCAAATGTGATACTTATACAGAGAATATTGGAGAAAAACCGCAATGCATAAACCAAGGAACCTGCAGTGGATAAGTGAATTGTCCAAAATTAATGCTTTCTCATCGGACAATTCAAATTAAACTTATGTGCGTTTATTTTCTTTGAAATTCTGGTGTAGAATTGCATAAAATTATAATTAAGACAAACTCATTAAAAACTTTTGGCACCTGCGCCATTTTACTCATCTAGCCCTTGTAAGCACATTATTTTCGTACTTAGCTTCTGTACATTTATAGCTTTTTTATATATGTAAGTACGTTTATTAACACTGAATTTATAAAAAAAGTGCCGCGACTACAAAAACTTGCGTCGGAAATTAAATGTTCAATGCAGATAAAAGTGTGGGCGGCTGTAAATATGACAGAAAACAATTATTGACTCATAAATGACGCATATGCCGATAATTTTATCTGCTTTTATTAAAATTTGTTTCGAGGCAAAATACGTATGTACATATGCAATTAAAGTAAAAATTAATAATACGGCAGAAAGAGTTTGTCAATATTTTTTTTATTTTCTTTTTTGTTAAAAGTTTTGGGGATTTATTAAAACCAACCAGACGCGAACTGTAATAAATCATACGAAAACATATTTGACTTTGCTGCAAAAAAAAGCAAAGAATTGTTTGAAACTAAATTTTTTTTCGGCATTCCAAATAAAAAAATACATTCAAATTAATTTAAACCCAAATACCTCACTAAACTCCAATGCTCAAAAATGTGTGTAAAAAGTTTTGTAGATATTTTATTTGCTAAACTGCCAGCTGTTGCCGAACTATTTCCCATTGGCCTAGTCAATAAAGCACCATATTTTATTAACTTTTTCTCTCGTTTTTTTTTTTTGCATTTGCCAAGTGCCAAGTGAAGCGTAATAGAGTGGAAGTCGCAAACAAAAACACATAGATATGTACATACATACATACCTTCAACAAATTTGCATAGAAACATATTTAAATCGTTCTGTGTACATTTTGGATTTGTGAAAAGTTTTGATTAAAGTTAGTTCTAGCCGAAAGTGTAGGTAAGTCTAGTGAGCATTGCTGAGTGTGTGTGTGTGTGTGTGTGTGTGTGTGGGAAGGAAATGCCAGACAGTGTCAGCAATCAGCATCAATGCCACAGGCAAGTCAAGGCACAGATATTGGCGCATGAACACACACGTATGTACATGCATAAATATGCTGGTTTGTAGAAATGCAGTAGTATATAAAAGAATCCAAACAAAAAACTGCCAAAAGCTCTTAAAAAGCTGGAAGGATAATATGGAAGATGTGCATGTACCATGTAATATCCTACTATTCTGGCTTGGTGTTGGTGTAGTGCAATATGTCTCAGTGTCTGCGTCTGCAATTTATTTGCCATAAGAGCGTTTGCTTGATGACGCCAGTGTGCTGAAAATCAATATTGATGAAGAGAAAATTAACAAAAAATATCAAAAGGAAATTAAAAACAAAAAATATTAATGAAAATGGAAGCTCTTTCAATTCCACCTACACTTCAACCAGATAAGCACAGAGTAAATACTTCCTTGCTTCCTTTTAAATTTGATGACGAACGTTGTAATCGTCTTGCATAGATTTTTCAGGAAGCACTTTACCACAGTTCCGTGTGCCTATACTTGGCTCTCGTCCCATTGGATCACACGCAGATTTGCAGTTGCCCATTCTTCAGCCAGCTCTCAATACTTTAGTGTCTTGATAACATACATTCTTTAGCATAAGCGACAAAATTCAGCTTACTTTCGTTTCAAATATTTCAAATCAAATATGTTTCAAAATATTTCAGAAAAAGTTTGTGGCTCAAAAACAACCCTGGATCTCTCTGGATCAAAATCTGAGACAAAAAAATTATAGTTTAAAAAACTAAAACCCAGCTATTATACTTTGCATTCGTACTGTCATCAGGTATGAGAATAGAAATCGCTGCATCTTTTAGGCGCATCCATATTACATAGTTACAAGCTTCCTTTACTTTAAAAAATAAACACAAGTGCATCAATTGGAGTTTTGAGCTTCCTAGGTATTTCGAGTTTTCTAATAATCATAAAACATTATAAAAAAGAGAAACAAAAACAGGTAGGGCCTTTTAAAAAGTGGCATGTAACTCCGTTGTTTTTGGTAAGAGAACTTTAAAATTCTTATTGAAGGTGTACTTTGATACATCCTACCAAAATCTGTGAAAAGAGCAGTTTCGAAAAAATTGTTGGTTAGTGCATTCCTGAATTAAGGTAACGATCTGTAATCTAATCTTCTTTTGATTTTTTTTAAGCATATTTTTTCATATTTTTAAGTACATATTTTCTTTTTCCAGTTATTTTCATTTTATACCCTTTTTTATTTATATTTAATCTTTTGTATTTTTTATTTTATCATTTAAAAATTTTTTAATCGATTATTTAAGAAACATTTATTTAATTTTGTTTTTTAATTTATTATTTTTATTTCATTATTATTTTAATTATTTATAGTTTCCTTATTTTTATTTTTTACATTGAAACATTTAATAATTTCATTTTTTTATTACATACTTAATGTTTTTCTAAAAAAAATTATAATTTTTTTAGTACATATGCATATGTATGTCTAGTTAGTATGCACATTAGGGTGGTCCAAAAATGCATGTAAAAAAAAAAAGTAAGGTCGGAATTTTTATGCTCTCACCGTCTAGGATTGTTCTATATCGAAAAAAGTATATCCCTATTTTTTTATTTTGAAATCAAAAAATTTTTAGAGGTCGCTCAAAGTGCTCAAAGTTTTTCATGTATTTTCTATGGGAAAAAAGAACTTTACGTGGAAATGGTATGTAATTCTTGAAAATCAATATTTTACAATCGGAAGACTCTGTTCCTCTTCAACAGATTCCCAATAGTAATACTCAATTATTTTTTAACAATTTTTTCTAAGTAACTATATTTTATAGGTCCGCCAAAACCCCTAGAAATAGGGGTATACTTTTTTTTCGATATATGTAGAACAATCCTAGGGGGTGAGAGCGTTAAAATTCCGACTTTACTTATTTTGGACCACTCTAATGTACACACATACATATATTCACAGTTTTTTTTTCCTTTCTTCATTACTCTTTTATACTTATATTTCCTTTTTCAAAATTCGTTTAGTCGACAGTAGCAAGCCATAAGCCGCCAGTAAATGGATAGTTAAATTACTAAGCACGCGCTATGAGTAAATATTTAATTTATTTGATTTAGCCTCGTGCAGTGCAGCACACCTTCCAACCCCCGCACGCCGCATACAAACAAATTTTGCAACGACGAATATTTAAGCAATATTCGAGCGGATGGTAGTAGTCTAGTTGCAAGCCAGTTATTTTTTTTTATTATTTACTTTTACATATGCCCCTACATATTACATATGTATAAAGCTCATGGTGTGGCTGCTGCCTTTTTTCGAAAACAGCGTTTTCACCGTTTATAGGCTTTTAAAGGAGTAAGCTTTCGTGCGGACAGACATCATAACTATAAAAGTACATATTTAATTTATAACGAATGCACATACATTTGATATGTATGTACATATATGCATGTATGTGTTTATTAGTGAAATTAATATCAAAAGTAGTTTGGGCGGGTCTGTTGTGCCGTGTGTGGACGATCGGTCCAGCGGTTGGAATTGACGACAGTGTACGCCTTGCCGGCAATTTGATGCGTTGTTCGTGATGTTTTTATGTTATTGTGGTCGCTGCTCTTGCAGCAATGTAGCAAATTTTTCAGCAGTGTTTTTACAATCTTATTTCTAAGAAAATTTTTAGCGACAACAGCGTGTAAAAGTTAAAGCGAATGAGTAAACATGGTGTGATATTAATTAGCACTTGCACATCAAATATACATACATACATACATACATTTGCTTACTCTACATATGGATATGCATGCCCACACATATTTATACATGTATGTAGATCTATAGTACATACATATGTATGGGTGTAGTATATCCAGCGCTTTTTACATATGGGACATTCCAAAGTGACGGGTGAAAAATTTTTTAATTCGTTTTTGCTCAAACTTTTATTAAACTCTCTTTAACTATTGATTTGACAAGTGTCACAACAGTTAACACTTGAAGTCAGATATCAGTTTTTTCGAACCTGATAAAGTATATAATTTACACGGATATTTAAAATTTTCGTGAGGGGTGGAACAACGATGACACCCGCTTCTCAAAGTTGTTGGATTCGTTTTCCAATTTTAAACAAACTGTAAATATTTCGTTCATATCAACTTTCTAGAATGTTAAGAGTACCATTTTATTCTTTAATGGCATTGTTATATTTTTAAGTACACAAAAAAACCATTTTAACTTGCGACGGGTAGGACAACATTTTGTGACGGGTGGGACGAGGCACTCCTTGGAGGACACATAGTTCGTGAGTAAATTGAAAACTGCTGGTTAGATGTGAAAATTTATTATAATTTGAAACAATGGGAAACTTAAGAATTCGTGTGTTATATTAAAAAATACATATTTTGCTGTAGCGTGTGGGACGTCCAATAATTTTTTTTTTTTTTTAACTCTTATAGCTTTTCACAATAAATGTATTTTTCTAATAACTCACCACCACTTTAACATTCATGAATTGTTCTTTCTTTTTGGATAATTATTCTTTGCATTGTCACCTGCAGTACAAGAGGAATTCCTTGAAAACGTGATGCAAAAATATTACAGCATATTATATATCGTAGGCTTATATTCAATACCTAAGACTTAACTGTCATCGGTGATATTAATACTGACCTTGTACAACCCTTGACAGAAGAATTTACTATTAAATTGCAAAGTCAGAATTAACATCAGTGATACCCAGGTAATACCCAGATGGGTTCTAATATCACAAAGTAGTTTTTATGAAAATTGCAGATAGAGGATATTGAATATAAGTCCTCGATATGTATTTCTAACAATAAAATAAAGAAAATAGTGAAAAGTAAATCAATAAAAATCTATTTCTAAAGAAGTGCTTTACTCTTTTTACAGATTTAAACACAATTTATGTAATTTATTTTGTTACGTGAGGTGTCGTCTTCGCTGGAATGGCCCATATGTAGATAATATGTGCATATGTATGTATGTATTTACTGTATTAAATAGAGTAAAAATGCTGAAAATATGCAACAAGATGACAATAGAAAAATACGCATACATATGTAGGTATGGGTTTTTCCATGATGTCGGAGTGCCATTCGTACGACTTGTAAAGTTAAATAAATCATAGAAAAACGGAAGTCACTTATAAATTTTTCGTTTTTTTTTTTTTAGCTTTTATACCGTCCCAAACTTTTTTGGTGCGCTTGGTACACTGGTGTCGAGAAAATCGATGAAAAGGAGGTCATAACGACGGACGTGACAAAATCAGAAGTGGTTTCAGCCAAATCTGCGAATCCTGTGAGGTTTTCCTTTCGCAAACATTTTTTAATGAAGTCAAATTAGGCATAATTAAGACAAATCGATATTTAATCAGAACCAATTCGTTGTTGGTTTTATTTTGAATTAAAATGTTATAACGGACGCGACAGATTTTCCCCCATACAATATTTTATTTAAGGGGTGATCCATTAAGACCTTTGTTTTTTTTTTTTAATTTTAAATAAAATACTAAAAACAGAACTGTATATTGAAATCTTTATTATTGCCCAAAAGAACAATCTTTGACATTTACTTTTTAAGGTAGGTGGTTCATTGGGGGAAAGTCCAATTTCCCATGCGGTACCATGGTGCGGTAGCGCTCGTCATTGAGGGTTACTTATGTTCTGTATGCGACCAACATTTGAATGAAATTATTTTTTAAAGAGTAAATGTCAGAACTTGTTCTTTCGGGTAATAACAAAGATTCAGAAATTCAGTTCTGCTTTATAATAGTTTCCGACATTTACTGAACCCCAAATCCCAAACTTGCAACATTATGCTTGGAACCTTTTTCCGTTTTTGTATTTTTAAATACATAAATTTTCAATAGTATGAAGCGCTGGACGGTCTAAGGACCATTTCACACTTATGAAGTACGTTTGCAAAATTTGTAA
>NW_016167918.1:0-20372 GCF_001687245.7 Rhagoletis zephyria | reverse complement strand
CTATAGATATACATACATACATACATAAGTATGAATGCACGTATATACATACAGATTACATACCTATCTATGTATGTACATGCATTCCCATTTAAACGCTTCTACGCAGACGGGGTCGGTAACGCTATCAACAAAATTGAAGCGCGCCAAAATAGCTTGATTAATATTTTGGATACGTATTATTGACTAAGCAGTGGAAGAGGAGCATACAAAGAACATTTTTTAATACCATTTCTAGAATAAAACAGGGGTTCGTTCTATGCATCAAATACCGACAACAGGGATTTTCCTAGATAATTTCTATTTGCTATTGGTACCATGGCTTACTTAGCCGCATGAGATTGCATTCAGATTCAGATTCAAATAATAATGCGCCGCACGTGTTACGAAAATCAAAATTATTCAAATAAGTATTTTGTCAAAAATTTACTATGGGCTTGTAAGCCCAACATTTTGCGCAGAAAATTTACCCGGAGGTTAAGCTCACTTTTTATGCATAAAATTACGTTTACATATAACTATAATCTCAATCATAGCTTCTTTATTAATCACCCCGTTGACAGTGGCAAATCTGAGATTATTAGCTGTCAAATTTGTTGTATGTACTTGTTATTCTCCTGCACCACCGTTATCACTTTTTTACAGGGACGCTAATAATTATAAGTAAAATAATTCAAATCAACATTTACAGCCAGTTCCACCAAACTATTTAAGTGGAAATTAACTTTAATTTAATTTTTTATTTAAATCTCATTTTAATTATTTTCAGTTTCAATAAACTATTTATTTAAGTGAGTAAAAAGTGGTTGTAAAACAGACTAGGACTAGCTTTCGCTTTCATTTGTACTGAGAGCTTTTGAAAGCTTTGGCACGCTGTGTTGTAAAAGCAGGGCTGGTATACAAGTAAGCAGCAGATGCACAATGATCAGTTGATTAAACGTGTAACGCCTCTGAGTGTGGTTATTCTGATTTACCTTTTATTTAAGTGCAGAGCATAGATCACTTAAATCAAAATTAAAATTGATTGGTGAAACCGAAAATTCGAAAATTAAAGTTAATTTCCACTTAAATATTTTGGTGAAACTGGCTGTTAATCATTATTTTATGATTTTAATTTTTTTTTTGCTCAAAAATAATAATTATTATTGATTTTTATTATTTCGCTCAACGGAAATTATTATTATTTGATTTTTATTTTTTCGATCACAAATAGTGATTATTTTATAATTTTTATTTTTTCGGTGAAAGATAATAATTATTACTGAATCTCATTTTTAATATTAAAAATAATATTATAAAATTTAAAAGGCCATACAGACGCAACTTACTGAAATGTTGACTTGAAATTTTTGGGGCTTATTCCTTTTATTAGGGTATCGCTACCTCTGAAAAGGATACGTCGGAAATCACTGTAAATTACAGTATTACGTAAGTAAACAAATACGTGAGTATAGTTAAAATTGTTTTACAACGATTTCAACTTATTAATTTTTTTGATTAATATTAAAAAAAAAATAACAATGATTATTTTCCGTACCTGCTTTCTTACGCTACATTAAGAAAATTAAATATATTCCAGTTTTGCTTAGTTTTACATTTGACATTTCTCCTATTCTTCTCAAAAATAATCGATAAAACTAGATTAAACACCGAAAAGTTATCGGTTTAATCTGAGATTATTCTATAATAACAGATTAATGAGGAACGAATTTCGTTTGGCTAATCTCCTTTTATACGCGAGCGCACTTGTGCACAAGGGTATTATAACTTCGTTCACACAACAATTGTTTGTAACAGCCAAAACGAATCGAGGCAGATATAGACAAATTTATACATAAATGATCAGAATGAAAAAAGAAATCGATTAAGCCATGTCAGTCTGTCCGTCCGTCGTCGGGCAAAAATTTAAATACATATCTCAACGAAATTTGGCACGTAGGTTGCCTTTTATCCAAGGTAGGCCGGTATTGGAAATGGGCGAAATAGGACAATAACCACGCCCACTTCCCATATAACGGTATTTTCGAAAAATGCAAGAACCGCGATATTTCCATAAATATTAGATCTAAATTGTTGAAAAATAGTATGTGAAGTAGAATTTTGGTGAAAAAATAGTATTATTATGAAATTTTTGTAAAATGTGCGTGACCCCGCCCACTTATGAAATACTGTATCTCAGTGTCCGCTTCATCAATCCTTATCAAACTCGGTACGAGCATTGCCTAGGGTCTACTTAAGAAATCTGTTGAAAATCTTTAATTTACAGTAACACGAAAACTGCGGTAAATCAGTAACTACTGAATCTAATTTACTTAAAATCGATGAGTGCAATAACCACTCAGCAGAAAATTTGACTAATATAAATTTTTGGATAATGGGCGTGGCGCCGCCCACTTTGTGACTACAAATGTGTATCTCGATAACCGATTTCTACCAAACTCGGTGCACTTTATAACCTTGGTACGGAAAAGCGATTGCTTAAAAATTATTAAAATCGGTTTAAAATTACACCCGCTCCCCGTATAACCGTAAATTTCAGAAATACGAGAAGTCCGATATTTCAAAAACTGAGGACATTTATATACTCCAAGTTAATACTTACAACCATCTCTTACCCGGTTATATAAAGTTCGGTTTCGTCCGAACTTATACTTCTTTACTTGTTCTAATTACAGATTAGGGAGTTAAGCTCGAAAATGAGGATAATCTACTTAAGATCCAAAATCTTCTCCCACAACTGGTCGATGGGCGGTTTTGCAAAAACATCGACGATATCTATATTAGCGCACTTACTTGCAATAGCCCATTGTTGGCCCCGCAGAATGCCCCACAACGTAGTATTTAAATCTTCTCGACACTGGGGTCCTCCCACTTTGTTAAGACTGTAGGCGAATAATTGTCGTTCGTTTGGTGTCAACACTGCTCCTTCGTCCTCGAAAGGATGTTTGCCAAATACATTGTCAGTGTACTCTACATCACGCAATTTTTCAGACGACCAATCCAAAGGCGAACCAACGCCGCCGATATTTTTCGTTGCGCAAGCGCTTAAAAGGAAGCTAAGCATAAGCACGAACGTAAGCATTTGTTTTTTCCGAGCCATGGCCAATTGCTTTCGATTGTTTGATAACTGTTTAATATTTCTTTTCTAATGTAGTAGAACTGCGATTTTTTGAAATCCTTTAACTACCAATTTATTTATCACAAAATCCTTTTAAACATAATTTGTTTCGTTGCTCTTTTTTTTGCGGTAATCAGCGGTTGAAATTAAAGTGATTGTGTTTTTTTAATTTATTTATTAAACTAAAACCACTTTCATTATTTAGCACTTCCTTTCTGGAATTCGGCGATCATTTACTGTGCAAGTATTACCAATGTGTTGGTCTTCTGCACTGCCGACCGTGCGAGCCGCGAATTAAAAATCAACTAAACTCACGCTTTGTCTCAACAAACGGTTTAAGCCAAGTTTAGCCGAATCAAGTCGACTCGCTAAGCTGCTCGGCGCTATGGATGAACGCCCGATTCATCGCTCGAGTGCGCACAGCTACAAGTGTAAGTTCTGCAGTGCGTCAGCCAATTTAAGTAGCTTGCCATTTAAGTGCATTCTAAAATGTTGTCGAGTTTCTCCTCTCCTTCTAAGTTCTAAGTAAATGAAATTCTTGCAAATATCGCCCTCTACCTGGATTTAAAATAAGGTTTGCCCTCCTTCTGGCCCTACATACGGAAATACATACTTAAGAACTTCTTTTTACAGGCTTAAGAACCGCTGCTGAAATTACCAGGGCTCACCCGTTCTGGGTCATCTCGCTAGCCATTTCATTTCTATTAATGCTGCTATGCCTCGGTGTCCAGATAATAAAACGTTCTCTCTAAATTCTTTTACTATGCTCAAAGTATTTGCCACGGAGCCAAGAGCTAAACGTCATCTGGCTGTCTGAAAAAATATCGATCTGCGGTAGAATACAACATTCCTTGCCGATAGCAAAAACCTCAGCCGGGAAATCACTTGCTGAATCTGGACGCCGCGCAGACATTTCTATTTAAAAGTCCGGCATGACCTTAAAGATGCTCTTTCCACAATCCAAGCTCTCTCAGCCTCAGAACACACAGTTTCTTTGATAAAAATATCTATCGATACCAAGTGACAGACCATGTTTAAGACTCCCGTTGGACAAGATCTGAAAGCCACGGGCTGAACTTTGCACTCTGCCATGTCAGCCTACCGAACGCGAGGCGGTAAAGGGCTCTTCTTAAGCTCACAAAACCGCAATTCTTAATTCTGTTGAGTGTATTGGCAGGACACTGTCCGATTGGTGTTCACACGGTCAGATCAGTTATGTGGAATCATGCCAATAATTATTATATAGCTTCCCAGCTTATGCGGGTCTTAACACCTTAGACCAGTCAAGTGAAGTTAGTACGTGTCAATATTATGTCATGTAAATTTTCCTCTTCTAAGAGAAGCTGTATCAGAAAGCCTTTCCATAGGAAAAATGGACAAAGAATCGAGCTCGGAAGGCCAAAAAATTTCCGCCATCCCTTGTCAATTTTGGCTTGTAGACAAACCGGTTCTGGCGTTGTGCCATCTTCAGTATCACTTTTTGGTTAATGGTTCAGAACTGAAGATGGCACAACGACAAAATCGGTTTGTCTCCAAACCAAAATTGACAAGGGATGACGGAAATTTGTTCCGAAATATGTCATACCTCTGGCGGAAACATCAACAATCATCGAAAATCTATCTTTTTTACTTATTTTTCCGTATCTTCAAAAACGTATTAGAAACAAAACAAATAATTTAGTTACATTTTACACTTAAATTACAAAAAAAAGATAAGTACAACGCACAAGTTGACTTTCACTTAAAAGAGAATACATAAGAATGATTCCAAATGCACTTCTGCATAACTCGTATATATACAAATGTGATTAAGTGCTTGGAAACTTTAAACCACTTCATGGTTTGACGTACATACATACCCAGTGGTAAAAAAAGCAATGTATAGTAATCCAAAAAATAATCGGTAAAACAGCCGTTTTCACATTCGAAAATGCATTATTTTTCCCACGTCGATGTCATAGGAAAAGTGGGGCATTCATTTTTCCATTACCAGTAATGCAAAAATGAATGCGATTTAATATGAAATTTTTGCGACTTTTTAGATACAATAGCATTCTGATTACATATTAAACAGAAATAGAATCTAGAACTCATTCGAAATACATTACATTATTTATCACGCATGTAATGCATTACCACTTTTCCCACTGGGTATGTAGGTACGTACATTTGTGTCTTGTTGTAACAAAAGCCTGAACACGCAGTACTTTTCTTATTTTAAAAGCGCAATATGTATGTACGCTTTTGATCACCACAAGCAAATAGCACGTTTTCTAAATTTGCTAAATTGTTTACGCGAAAATTTCATTCAACAGTCGAAGTGAAACTCTAACCTTGGCATTACACCGTCTTTGCAAAGCAAACGAAATTAACGAATGATTTAAACTTTCATTGTACATATTTAATTGAAAAACAAAAACTTGAAATATTTGAAATAGCCTTATTTGATGATGAATAATGTGCTTTCGACCTGTTGTTAATTTGAATGTGGCTTAAATCATTTAAGTACATATGTACATATGCACATACATACATATGTACATTCATGAATTTTGCTGAAAAATAAAAAATGGAACTGGAATTTGCCCACCCGCAACTCGCCGAATAGCTTTATTTAAGCAATTACAGCACACAATTCGCATCTCCATAATTGCCATAAGAATACAGTATTAGCATAAAATCTTGACAAGTCATATTACATACTTACGCGCTAGTCAACTTAATGCGCAGGCTTAAATGCAATTCAATAACTGTAAACAGTTTCGTGCTTGCATACATCATTTAAATATTAGAATTTCCGAAAATGCAGTTGAAATTTAAGTCACTAGTACGGTTATATGCATCAGGGATGTTACGAATGTCATATATTACACATTCGCGTATGCGAATATGCGATTCTTCGGAGTGCGAATGTTTAGGAATAACATTAGGCCATAATCAACTTACTTCACTCTTTTTATTAGACAGGCTGCACTGAATTATTTATAAGATCCGTCAATTCGTAGTATCTTTCTTTAAAACAGGTCTTCAATCGAGCTCCTATTTCACAATTTTTTAATGTTCCCAGATTCCACATCCGAGTCTTAGATTTTGCTTGAGGAATATAAAATTCCTCTAGGATGTTTGTAAGACTTTAAGCAGAACTGGTTGAACAATCAAATTCGCGAAATTAAAATAATGCGAATCATTCGCATAAACAAAGGAGAATGCAAATATTCTTAACATCCCTAGTATGTATGCATATATGAAATTAATTACCGGTTTCGCCAATCAATTTTAAAACGTATCACAATTTTCCGAGCAAAATTGTGTAATTTTAAATTGTGAACGGCTTAAATTTATCAGCCTGTCAAACTTTAAATATACACAATTGATTGGTGCCACCGGGCAACAGATTGTTAAAATTATCAATGGCAAAATTTCCTCCCAAAACTGTGTTAGTTCAAATTCTAACGATCAGATAAATTTTAAATTGATTGGTGAAAGCGGAGACAAATATTTCAAATTCAAATTATTAATATCCTTTAATTATAATTTTTTATTTAACATTTTTTGGGGCAGAGTTTATTTTTTCAACAATATATAATAATGTATATAGATATGTATGTATGTATGTAGTTTGTATGATTGTTTAAGGATTTGCCAAGTTCTGGATAAAGATCGAGAGAATTCCGGTCATGGCAAAAAAAAGGATTTTCCGAAATTGAAGAAAATTGTTAACCTTTTCGATGTATGTATTAGGGATGCCAATCCCGGTATCCCGCTTTTTTGAGGTCCCGAAAATCCTTCGATTTGCTTGCATTAATCACGGGATCCCCAAAAATTTGAAATATCGAATTGATAGTAAGAACTTGTTTATGAATTTTGAAGTATGAGTTTCGTAAAATGCCGTCTTGACTGCAATTAACCAAAAGCTTGAAACTTACTTTTAAAGTGCAGTCTGAGCATTTTTTGAAGAAGATTTAAATGAATGTACTCATAGCGTCGCTAATGTAAGTGAAACCAGAAAGTTTTAAGAAAAAGAGCATAATTTCTTAAATCAATCTACTCAAATCGAAAAAGTTATGATTTATCCGAGGATATAGGGGTCATTAACTTCAAATGGCGTATGACTACCTTTAGACAGTTGAGCCTAAAAGTGTTGAGGTCGAAAGATGTTTTTCATGAAAAGGTTTTGTATGTAACAAGTTCAGGTCCAGATTAGAAGACTCCGCTTTAAATATTTTGCTGCTCTTACGTACACATTTTAAGTGTAATAATAACCACGATAAAAACATAGTAAGGTAAAACCGTTCTCTCAATTCGTCGGCCGTGATTTTTTTTTGAAGTTTGCCAAAATTTTAAAATCATATAAAATTGAGAGTAAAAAAAAAGGAATTGTTCAAAGTTGTTGTGCTGTGAGATTGAAAATGCGAATGTGTGTGTGAGTTTGTGTGTAAAATTTTAAAATTAAATTGCTTGCAAACGTCAAGAAATAGAAAAATTTCTCTCAGCGGTTCTACCTTCCTATTTTTTTTTTATCAGGATAATAACAACACCGGCACAAAAAAGGGCTGTGTGCTTCTAACGAGACCCACATACCGACATTTCGACCCGGTAAATCCGAATTTGAGGTCCGTTTGACTCGCTCACCCGCATAATTTCACGTTAATTGCGAAAAATGGTATTTTCACACCCTTTTTATTTCTTTGCAAAAAAAAAAACTCATTCATGTCCCAAATTTTTTTTTTTTATAAAAAACCATCACATCTTAATTCAACATGGAATGACACGCGTTTATCTTACCTTCCTCTTTCATACTTTGAATGAGCTTATTCGCAAAGAAACTAAAAGGGAGAGAACATACCTTACCAACGATACCTCATAAGTCTAAATTGGTAAGGTTTTGGCTGAGTTATTCAAGTTTTTCTTAAACCAGTCTTTGAAAAAAGGTCAAAAATAGCATCAAAAATCTCATTATTATGATTCCGTAGACAAATTTTTTTAAATTTTTTTATGCAAATTTTTAAGCTTAAACTGTTTAGTAATCTGAGGTATATTTAAAAAAAAATCTAAAAAAAACTTTTTATTAATAAAAAACTCAATTTTGGGAGGTATTTTCAAATCGGTCCAGTTCACGTAAATCTTAATATTTTTGCGAGGTATTTTGGTGGAAGTTTTAAAATGTAATAGATTTTATAATTCCAGTGGAAAACAGTACCAATTTTTTTTTTTTTGATGGGGAGTGATGCAGTCTGCTGTACATAAGTTGACTATGATTACTGGGCCGTGCTATCAGAGTAGCACAATGCCACTAAGTGCATTTTAAAAAATTTCAGGCAATAGCCTCATGCGATTATCGATTATATTTTTTGTTGTTTGTGTGAAATATTTTATTTTTATCGGTATTTTTCTTTTAATCAAAACATATTGAAATAAAAGTGAAAAATAAAAAATATTATTTTACGCATGGACCACGTATTATGTGCTACATATTCACGGGTTGGCCGCCAACCGATTTATTACTTTAGGCAGCAGATGCGCTAGCAAAAAAATTGTGCGATGTAGCGAAAACCAACGGTTAAGCTAATTTTTCAAAAAAAAATCCAAAAGTATTTTTTGTACATTTTTGATTTTTATTAATTTTTTCTCTTCAAATACAACATTTCTTAAACGATATTTCGCATTTTTTTCGTTTTTGTTTTTAATTGTTTATTTTTGTTAATGCAGTATAATTTCATATATTTATATATAATTTTTATTTTTTATTTTTATGCTAAATGGGCTGCATCTTCAGCTCATTTAAATATGTTTCAATTTATTTTTAAGATTATTATTATTTTACTGCGAAAAGTTTTCTCTTGTTTACATTGCGCTTATAAATTTTATAACATTTGCGAAAATTCTAAATCTTTTTTACATTATTTTAAATTAGAATATTAAATGTAAACACATATTTATATAGTAGCATAGAAATAAAGTCTTATTACATAGAATTATAATAAATATATGTATTTATATTCAATACGCGTTCTTAGTGAAATTAAATTATATACTTATTTCAATTCTACTCATATACATACATTGTTACATACAGTTTAGCTTTAGGAGGTACATTTAAAAAAATAAGAGCGGAGGTACTCTAGCTTGAGGGTCTGGAAACTTTTACTAACTAACCAAAGAAGAGCTGAAGCAAATTTCTTAACCAAATGAGTTGTTATTCATGAAGATATGTAATAATATGAGTGAGAAGTAGGTTCATATAATATTTATGTACATACATACAGACATACATATGCATGTACATACGTAAATATTTCGCGTTTGTAAATCTTCTATGCAAATATTAAATCTTTATGCAGAAATAAATTTTATATAACTTTCTGATCAAAATTCCGATACCCAAACCTTGTAAAAAGAAACATTCTCATTTATTAGAATACTTTCGCAACTCAAAAACGGAATTTTACTCTTAAAACAAGGAAAATATACAGCCTCATCGCCAATTCCATGCGAATAAATAGTATGAAAAGCGAAAATTGTATGAAAAGCGCATTGCTTGTGCCTCAAAAAGCGTCGAGGCAAATTAGTCGCGAAAATAGCCTGAAAAAGTCGTTCGCAAGTTTCGTGTTGCCGTTTTGGTCAATAAATGTTTTTATCAAGTTCTAGGCACGAGGATACCGAACATTTCAGGCAATGAAAGCAAAAACATGTATCAACAATAGTTATCGAAATCGACGCCGGTGATGCCAATTCGGCACCAAAATAAGGGTGAATAATTTTGCCATTATTGCGTGTCTGATGTTTTGTAATTTGCATCACATATTACGAAATCTCGGACGGAGCGACCAAGGTCGTCGAGAAATGTGGAAACGGTGCAAGTGTCTTTAAATGTTCCTTAAAGTTCCTTATAATGCATTATGTGTAAAGATTTGTTGTGTCTCTCCACAAGTACAAGTTACAGTTGATTAAAAAATTGATGCCCACTGACGCCGCTGAGCGTCTTGGAGACTACTCAAATTCATTTTGCTTTGCGAAACACATTTAGACAATGCTATTCTACAGAAATAAATTTTCAAGAACTGTACTTGCAATAGAGTAAATATTGTTTCATTCGAAAAAGCTTTTGGGACTACTTGTACTTGTCTTTTTGTAATTACCTAACTATGCATAATGAACCTACTAAGGCAAGCGAATAGCAAATTATGAAAACAAGTTAATGTGAAAAGTATAGCAAAACCAGAGTCCAAAACTGGTAATCTGCCTATTTTTTGCATAGTGGTCAATTTTTTTTTTTTTAATGCTGCGAGGCCAATCGCAAGGAATGTAAAACTTAATTTTCGGGTTTTGGAGTCGCCGCCGCCATCTTGAAAACAAGAGTGGTAAACTTTTCAAAAGTCTGTCAAACTCAAGAATTTCCAAAAGAGATTGCAGGAGTAGTTACACCTTGCATGTAAAATGGCTTTCGAAAGCAGTTTTTATTTATGAAAATCAAACTTTCCGATACTACTTTTTGTCTGTTTACACGGTGAATGCAGACACGGCCACTTTCAACTATGTTACCAGACATTTTTATGCTTATAACAAAATGAATGACCTGAAAAATTTACTAAACTTGCTAAAATGTCCACAAAACAGTCACAAAATGTCTAATACATTAATACTTGAATACTTGAATGAAATATGCGATTTGACCCCGTTTATCTCAAAATCTCGAGCTTATGGAAACTTTATACTTATGGGGTCGTAATCAGTACAAAAAAGTATATCAAAAACAGCTTTAACATTTGCCGCACCAAAATCAGTGCCGCCCGGTGTTATTGTAACGAAACAAACTAGCTCTTATAATATTCGAAATTTCCTCTTCCCTATTTTTTGGCCGACATTTTTTCGCGAGTAATTTAAATTTTCTAGGATTTGCTCTCGGGAGAAATTTTATCCGCTAGGAGAAAAATTCCAGTAATATTCAGAATTAAGATAGTTGGATTCTAGATTCAAACGATATTGCATTCTCTTTAGATATTTAGTAAATCTGAGGCCGCAAATAAATGTGAAACAAAATGAAGTGACAATCGTAGTACGTTCCCACGACACGATTTATATCACTCCAGCACCATTCCAAAAAACTCTGGGGAAGTTGCATGCTGTTACAACAACAACGGCAATCGAAATATGTATGTATGTAATATTGTATAGTCTTGATTAATATCGCAATAATTGGTATAATCAGTACAAATTACCACAAAACAGCGTTCGATAACTACAAAAAATTGCCAAAAATCAAAAATTTAAAGGGCAAAGTATAACCCATCACGATCTGGAGCCTATTTTATAAAAGTGACTGCTGCGACAATTGTCGATTTTTCTATAAAACATTCTTCCTGTTTCATACACGTTTGTAGGCAACTGTGAACATTTTTGGAAAACCATTGTGATAATATTGTCGACAATTGTGCTGACAATTGTCACTCTAACAAAATTGTCGCGACAATGGAAACAAAATCAAATAGCTCCGGCGGAAAGCTTTCACTGGAGAGTTTTGTAAATTTATTTATATGGTAATTGCGCGCATTTCAATACTTTTCAATGATTTGAATAGTTCTTAAAACTAAAATAATGCAAATGCAATATTGCATATGATTTACATATAAATTTCATATGACTGGCGACAATTTTGTCAACGAAATCATATGATTGTACTTTTTGTAAACAAAATAGAATTTTATGAAATTTGGATTTTAAATACACTGGCGATCAAAACTAAGTGAATGTTTTTTTATTTAATATATATTTTTTTAATATTTTTTTATTTAAAATGCTTTGTTATTTTTTTATAAAAATATTGTTCATGCTTTAACCAAAATTCTCACTTTCCTGGTTGGTGTTTCCGACAGGGCAGGGGTATGATGCATTGTGGAATGATTTCCCGGTTTCGGCGTTGTGTCGGTTGTCTCCGAACCAAACCAGAGATGACGGAAACTAAAATTTCATGACGCAAAAATTTTACAACAATTCAGATGAAAAATTCTGAATTTTTCTATATTTCATATAAAGTTTAAAACTTTAATTTATATGGCTTTAGTTACAGTATGAACAATATTTTTATAAAACAAAATAACAAAAGAACTTTAACTTGAAAAACATTGTTAATATAACAAAAAAAAACACCACCTGTCACGAAAACGGCTTCCCTTTAAAACTATTTGACGTTTAGAGGCGGCTTAAAACGGCGGCCTCATTTCATTTCTAATTATTTACAAATCATAAACAAAATTAACAACTTATTGCAAAATTTCAGTTTGTCAATTTTTTGGGTTTCTACGCATTTGGCAAGGACTTTTCTTATGCACTTGTTGTTGTAACAGCATATAAATTCATATGCTCTTGCTTTTGATTGCTGGCTAATTTTGCATTTGCGAATTTAGACTTTTCACAACGTTTTTAGTATTTATTTCATTCAAATGAAACGTTTTACGCAAATGTTGGAAAATATTTTGATCTAGCTGTATGCATCTGTATATATAATATATAGTATGTATCTGTATATATAAGGGTATTTTTATTCATACTTTGAAACTAAATAATTTGTGTCAGTGTATATGTATACGCAAATTTGTTTTTTTTTATATACATACCTAGGTTCACAATTAATTTGTTTGCTTGCTTATTTGTTTCTTTTTTTTTTTTTTTAATTAGATATTTCTTTAGTTTACTGAACTCATCCGCATTTTACATTACTTTACAATAGTGCAGCACCTTGTGGCTGTTCACTTCCTTTTCTACCGTTCGCTTCTTCGTTACCTTAACTTATTATGTTGTGTGCGAGTTTGTCGTTTAAGTTTTCTTTTCTTCCACTTCATTTGTATCGTGCCTCTTATTTTAGCTTTTATTTAAATTTTGAGTGCAATAACATACAATGCCCCAGTCGCAATTAAATTTGTCAGGGGATTTGGCCTGGGCTTCTGCTTAGATTCATCGCTGTGAGTCGAAGCCCGCAAACCTTATTTTTGGTTTAACTTGCATTTGTTCCTCAAAAAGGCATGCTAAAATAAAGGCCCTGATCGGGGGCCACTCGCAAACTCTATAAGAATCTGGGCGGTCCGGAATTGTAGGTCCCAGGAGGGGGATGTGGTGCTGGCGAATGTTGACCTTGACGCAACATGTCAAATGGTGAATTCGAGCGCTGCATAAAGTGGTGATAGTTGCTAGGTGGTAGTGGGTGCTGAAAACCAACAAAATTTATTATCAAATAACAGAAAATGTTCATAAAATAAAGAATAATAAATGAGAACTAGGTTTAACTAGGTAAATGAGTAAAACCCAGTTCGAATTAAATTACATGAAATTCGTTGTTGGAAAAAATATAGCAATTTTTTAAGCAAACAGAAAAACAATAATATAAAAAAAAAATTAGAGGGTCTTCCCATTGAGCTTGGTACTTCAGCAGCTTTCTCCGTGAATTTTTTTATGGAATTATATTTTTAGTGGTCTATCCGACAACCAAATTATTGCAAAGTCAAGCTTAATAACTTTTTTGGCTGTCGGTAAACTGCAATCAGCTGTTCGATATCTATAGCGAAGCGTATGAAGTACGTATAAGAATACGATGTGTTTATTTATTTTTCATCTAAGTTTGTTGCTTCTGTATTTTAAGAAAAATTAAAATAAGATAAATAAAAGTTTTTGCCAATTTTTCCGAAACAACAGTTAAAATTTTACCTGCCGTTTAAAAAATTGCACTGCCCAAACGCATTTTCTAAAAATTAAATTTGTTTCTCTTTCGTTTTATATAAACTGACGGTCAAAAGTGGATGAATGGTGTTTTGTTTTCAATATTTACAGTGTTAAAAAGCAATTTTTTTTTTTTTTTTTTATAAGAATGTGGTTCATGCTTCAACCAAAACCATCAAAATCAAACTTTATACAGAATTAATAAAAACCCCACACATTATTATCAAAATTTTGAGCTTTCTAATCAGAATTCTTATAAAATTGTTGGGTATGCAGTTACAATGCTTTTGAAATTAAAAAAAAAAAAATCGCATTGATATTTAAAATTTTTCTTTTGCTGGCGGCTTTTGCATTTTTTTTCATGTAACAAGGGCAGTTTATAACAACTGACGTTGATTTTTTTTTAATTTTTTTCGCAAACGGTCTTGGGCATTTTCTTCCACAAGTAATTCATGTTTATATGCTAAAATGTGTGAAAAACGCCACACAAGTTTAGTGAACAGTGCAGCTGGAGTTGACTGATAAAAGTCATAGGGAATTTTTAAAGAGTGGCCGAAGCGCATCTACTCAAAAGCAGTTCTGCACAAAAATTAGCAAAGTGAGAACAGATTTCAGCTACAAGAACTCGCGCACAGGGACCAGGCGGTATATCGTCGCTACCATGCTAAAGTCTGGCTTTAAAAAAGTGTCCCCGGATCCCACACTTTCCTAATGACAACAACATTTTTTGCAACAGTTTCTTTGCTCACCTGAAAAGTACCGATTTTCACATTCGATAGTTTGACATGGTAGCGGCGATATGTACAAACAGCTTATCAAACGGTTGGAAAATTCGCGAAGTTTTTAATGAAATCATTTGTAAACTCAAAGCTGAAGCTTTTCATTCATTTAATTAGATATATGGTGCAAATTTGAATGTACTATTACCTGCAAACCACGCAATCCCAGAGGTCCAGCAGCGCCAGGTGCTCCTCCTCCCATTATATGACTCGGCCCATCTCCCAAATCTAGTTGCAGACTTTCGTGTAGGTCCCCGTTGTTGCCGTTATTGGTGTTGTTCGCCAAATGCAACTGGCCTAACGATGCCGTTGCCATCGCTACATCGGGCATCATATCCGACAAATGTCCACCGTTACCCCCCTCGCCACAAGCAACCGCTCCCCCACCCCCCTCGGCACCAACATCGATCCCCAGCGCACTGCCATGCGGAAAGCGATAGTCACCTTCTGTGATCAGTGCGGGTAAATCGCTACGATGATGTACTGAAGCTGAAAGACGCGCGTAATTTGCTTGTAGAGCACCACCGCCGCCATTAGCCACATTTGTTGGCATGCCTCCTCCAACGCTGCTGCCCAAACCCAATAAACCGCCTGGATGTTGTCGGGGGAAAGTTAAATTTCGGCTATAGCATGGTTGTATACCTTCGCCTCCACAGGTAGATGAAGCAGCCGACGATCCCATCGATGTCGAGAGAAAGCCGCCAGTCGTAGTTAGTCGTGGCACAGAGCATGCAGCGGCGGGAGAAGGAGGAGGCGTTTGGTCATCGTCTTCGATGAGATCGGGATCAGTTTGAGTGGTGGAAGTGATGCCAATGTCGTCAGCTATAGTAGTTGCGACGGATGCGGACGCAGCTGCCGCATTCTGATTGCTTAACAGTGATGTCTCTAGCAGGTCTGACACCGCATCCGGTAAATTGAATTCGCGCACTACACGGAGACGTATCTGTCGATCAATTTCATGTTTTGATGAAAGCGGCAGCAGCAAAGCACGTTGGCACATGGGCGACTGGTGCAATTTGTGCTCGCGTTTGAGCAAAGCTGCTAACGTTTGTGTGTCAGGCGGCGGTATGGCGGCAGCTGCGGCCAAAATATTTACGCTTTCTTTCCCAGTTACAGCCGCCGCAGTGGATACACTAGGTTTTGCCGCTGCGTTTATGCGAGATACCATGTACAAAGTGTCGGGAATGTCGGGCAAGTGGCGTGATCGCCGCATGCGCATCAGCTCCGCTTGATGTTGAGATGACGCCATTCGATCTTCAAGCAATACCTTTACTTCTTCAAAGTACGGCATGAAAAGCCGCGGCCGAACAAACAGGCCTTGGTTCTTTCCCCCACGTATCCAAGCGTTGACTCGCAAATTTTCCCGGTCGTCACCGATCATATGAGAAGGTGGCGTACTCACAAGCCCCCGACGAATAGCTTGTGCGAGCACTTCACTATTGGGCGGCAAAACGTGATCCATACGAACTAATGGCAGCAACTCGGAGAGAATCTCCCGTAACTCAACGTCACTTAGGTCGCGCTTTTTCACGCCTTTTCTCGTCACTGAATGCGCTGTGTGTGACAAAATATTTGGTTCACGATCTTCCATACGCCTTATAAGTTCTTGTTCTCCCCATTTAAGCACAGCCTGCAGCACCTCCAACTCTGATGCTTGCAAAAAATTACTCTGCAGTACGTGTATCAGCTGGGACTTGTCCAGTTGATGTAGCACCGGTGAAGCGATTACTGCAGAAAACTCCTCCCGAAGGTACTGGCACGCTTGCCGATACACCCAAGCGGAACCGTGTGGCTGCAAATTGAAAATTATTACAAACACTTAGTAGACCTGATTCACAATATAGAAATAGAACTTCTACGGTCACTTCTTGTTTTTTTGAATTGTTATTATGTAGCTATGTTTAAAGGAGATACATATGTCAGACAAGAAGCTTTACAATGTCCTTCCCGTTTTCCACAAAACATATACACAATAAGGTCCAGTTTTTCAGTGCCAGTTTAAACTTAGATTACGTAAACTGCGTTTATCTAGCCCATCTGGCTGACATTTGATTGGCTAATCTTATTTAAACCAACTAAACTAAGTTTAAAATCAGAGTGGAGTTTTTCAATCAAATTTAAACGTAGTTTTAACTAAATTTAAACGCCCAATCTGGCTGGGTTAAACCAAGTTTAAACTATCAGCTGTTAAGTTGTATATTTGTAATCAGCTGCCAAAATTTAGAAAGAGGATGGTAAAATTAAAATTGTTTCCGAAATTTGGAGTTTACTGCACGTCTATACCTGCTATGGGCGCTCACATACGAAACATTGTAGGAGATAAGTCCGTAGACCTTCTAAAATATTGCAAAAAAACACTATTTGTTGGCACTTTGACCTCGTTTTTCTCAAAATCTGGAGCTGATGGAAACTTTATGCTTACGGATTCGTAATCAGCACAAAAAAGGCTATCAAAAACAGCTTTAACTTTTGCCGCAACAAAATGACTGTTGCCTTGTGTATTCTTTCAGTATTTGAAACGCGATCGTGTCAAATGTGAAAATGAATAGCTGAAGCTTTGTATCTGCATAAAGAAAAAACAATGTTGCCCTACAAAACAACTAAGCTATGAAGCGGCCTTAAACTCGCACTGAAAAACTGGTCAGTAGTTTAAACTTATCAGCACCGACAAACTGGCCCTAATTATCTTTTATTCTTAATCTCAGTCTTAATCTTAATCTCAAATTTAAGCTTAACCTTAGTCTCAGTTTTTGTCTTCATCTCAAAGCATAAACAGACGGCAGCGTTGATCCGGATCAACTCGGAAATTAACTTCAGTTGGTCCGGATTAAGTCCGAGTTAATCCGGATCAACGCTACCGTATGTTTAAGCTTTTAACCGTATTCTTAATATTAATATGAATTTTAACCTCAATATTTACTCTAATCTTTAAGTTAAACTTAATCTTAATCTTCTTAATTCAAATTTTGAACTCAACCTAAAAAATCATTTTCAATATTTATATAGACGGTAAGAGAGAGAGACGGAGATGAAAGAGAGAGCCCTAATGCACCATGTATCACATTTTTTTTCACTTGAGAAATCTAAATTAGCTGCTATCTTAAACTATTTTATTCAAAATAAGTTTGCGCACCTGAGATCCCCACTTAAGCACCGTCGGTAGTGTATCCAACGTTAACCACTCAAGTATCAGATCCTCGCAACCTTGCGCTAGAATGTCTAATTCGAGAAACCTTCCAATCTGATACAGTTCCATAGCCTCCTCTAAGGGCGTGGGTCGCGCACGTCCCGTATTCGTCAAAGCGTGCACCTCGCCCAGTGATCCCGCCGAATTTCCCGACCCTGCGCCACGTAATATTAACGTCAGATCGACTGTGTCCAGGTAAATGGCATGCAATAGCACTCGCGCATATCGTTTTGGTATCACTGTCTCATCAAGTACGATTCGAGTGGGCACATGCAATGCTCGCTCTGTGTACTCGTCAATATTGCGCGTACGACGTGCTATGAGATTCCGAAAGAAGGGCGACCGGGCGCTAAGGATTGCCTTGTGGCAAGGTAATTCGAGTTTCGGTCGAAATCCGTACTCGGAACTTCCTGAATCTGGCCGATGATAATCGGTGCCTTCTGCTGTGAACACCAACGCCGCATCAGCATAATCCCCGGTTTCGAGCAAATACCGCAAGTCATGCTCCAACGGATTCGGCGTGCCAAAGTCATCTCCCAGCTGCCGCAGTAAACTAATATCCATAGAGGGGTCATGTGGACATAGATCACCCGTGTACAGGTAACGCAATAACGATGAGAACAGCTGAACATCTATGGGCGATGTTGGCAATTCTAAACAAATGCGGGCACCGAAACCCGGACAGCCCGCCAGTAAATCTCTGAAATACGAACAGCGCGAAGATAATATCGACCGATGTACCGGAAAAATAGAGCCGCGAAACACAAGATCACAGTCAGTGCAAGTTTTCAAATCGTAAATTGCGGCTAAATCCTGCTTGAATGTTGTTGCAGGAGGACGCGCCAGCTCCGCTTGCACCTATAAAGCATTAAGCAAATATTTATACATAGATTCAGTAATTTTTCCGGGATATTTTTTATTACCGATAGATCTCTTAGAGCGGCCAACGCTTCATATTCCTCACATAACGCTGCTAGCTCGAGCGGGGTCCAGTCGGATACGAAATCGCGAAGTACACGCGCATGATCACAGGCTTTTGAAGAGCGTCGCCGACGTATGAATTTCCGCTTCAGTGTGGCAAAGCCAGTCACTCGCTTTCGACGCTGCTCCCGGAAATGAGGAACACCAGCACCTGCGGCACCCATGACAGAGGAGCTGCTACCTGGACCACCACCACTGCTTCCAGAAACACTGGTTGCTAGTGCAGCTGAAGAAGGCAACAGCAGGCTAGAGCTACCTCCACCTCCACTATTGCTGCTTGAGGCCGCCGGCATTGGGTAACCGCCAGTCGAAGCAGTTGCGCCCATTTTTATCAGCAATCGAGAGGAGTTAGACACACAGGATTACAATCAGGTTTCCATGAAATGAATACTACACAGCTGTTTTGAATATATGAACTTATTTACTCCCTTTTGAGATAATCCAACTTTTGAGGGCAGAATATCGATATACACCTGGATGAAGTTTTCTCAGTACTTAAGATTTCTAGCTGCCTTTGGTTGAATATACTATATGGTGAAATTCTGAAATAATGAAAAGGAGAACATTATTGAAATACGATTTTATTTTTAAAGAACGCTGGAAGTTCTGAGTTTCATCTGGGCACACACATAAGTATGTATATACGTACAAGAAAATACATACTTATATGTACATACATATACACATTTACTCGCACGCCTTAACTTAAAAGCCATATTATTTAAAAGTAATTAAATATTGGCGTTTAAAATTTTTATACAGTATTCCTTAAGCATATATGTATGTACATTAGACTGCATCACTCTCCACACAAAAAAAAATCGGTACTGTGTTTCCATTGGAATTATAAAATCTATTATATTTTAGGACTTCCACCAAAATATTTCGGAAAAATATTAAGATTTACGTGAGTTGGACCGATTTGAAAATACCTCCAAAAATGAAATTTTTTTATGAATAAAAAAGTTTCTTAAAGATTTTTTTGAAAAAAAAAATCCCCTCTAACGACTAAAAGGTTTAAGCTTATAAAATTTGCATAAAAATATTTTTAAAAAATTTGAAAACATTTTCTTTGCTAATAACCTCATTCAAATGATGAAAGACAAAGGTAGGATGAATGAGCGTTATTCCAAGATGTGTTGGTATTTGGAAAAAAATTCGGACGTGAATGAGAAACAGAAATAAAGAGTGGGAATGAGACAACATAAGTCTAAATCGGAGTAGTTTTGGCCTAGTTATTCAAGTTTTTCATAAATCAATCTTTGAAAAAAGTTAAAAAAAAACACCATCAAAAATCTCATTAATACGATTGCGTTGAAAATATTTTTAAATATTTTTCTGCAGATTTGTTAAGCTTAAACTGTTTTGCCATCTGAGGAGATTCTTTTTATTAAAGGTCTGCATCGGAATTCAGTTTGCTTCACTGTGAAGTTTTTTTCAAATATGTAAACTACTCATACTTTAACAAAGAGGGCATGGAAGGAAGAGAAGTGAAAATTTTGAGCACTGTATACATGAAAAAACTACTCAAACAAAATATGTTCCGATAAAAAGAAAAACATAAACAAGCAGTACTATGGTGTTAAACTTCCACAAA
>NW_016167917.1:19896-20380 GCF_001687245.7 Rhagoletis zephyria | reverse complement strand
TCGCTTGGTTTGTCAAACCGCTTGTGTGGTGTATTTCGCTCTTTAGGTTACGGTGCTTGCAAGGCGAATTTATACCCGGTAGTGTTGTTAGATCAGCTGGTTTCTTTGCCTAAAGAGCGAAATACACCACACAAGCGGTTTGACAAACCAAGCGAAATTTCCCTTTGCTTCAAGCCATTTGTGCTGTGTATGGGGGTGTTTGAAGGTTTGACGGCGGTTTGTCAAACCTTCAAACACCCCCNTGTGTATGGGGGTGTTTGAAGGTTTGACGGCGGTTTGTCAAACCTTCAAACACCCCCATACACAGCACAAATGGCTTGAAGCAAAGGGAAATTTCGCTTGGTTTGTCAAACCGCTTGTGTGGTGTATTTCGCTCTTAACATGTATTTTGTTTCATGAACGAAAGACACAAGATCACGCGGGAAGGAAAGAACGAAAAAAGTTATTTTCTAGCTGCCGAAATCTCGACGCCATCTTTGTTGTA
>NW_016167917.1:17122-19871 GCF_001687245.7 Rhagoletis zephyria | reverse complement strand
GGCTAATGTCAAAATCGTTCAACTTTTTTCCTAAATGCGATTCTAACGGGCTAGTCTCCTGCCCGCGTGATCTTGTCTTTTTGGTTCATGTATTTCGTTTTTGCTTTTACTGATTTGACAGCACACCAATAAAAAGCAAAAGCAAAATACATGTAAAATTTGGGGCGAATTAAGATTTGACATAACAGCCGCAATCAAGGTGTATTAAACAACAAGAATGATAGAATACAAGATTGCGCCGTCCTGGGCGTTGACATTTGTGTACCACAAGTAAACAAAGAATAGTGCGAAAAGAAGAACGAGTTGAGACTGCCAAAGCAGTTCATTTTACAGCGAAAAACGTGTTTTAATTTTGCTAAATGCGAAAATATTGCATTTTTCACCTAATCTATTAGAGAACAGTGAATATTTTAGTGCACTCCATTGCTTTGCAATTGAGGCTGCTTCAGTAAACGTTTTAGTGCACTCCATTGCTTTGCAATTAAGGCTGCTGCAGAAAACTGCGGCATCTCAGCGGGATTGATTGGTTAACTTGCTAATGGAGGCTGCTTGGAGCAGAAGCAAAATCATTGTGAGGAAAGGCTGTTAATGTAATAATAAAGAAACATTTTGAGAACGGCTTTGCCGTGCCCTATGTACACAAGATGCAGTGATTCGTTCCAGCGCTACACTAGCATCTACGCTTCTTGCATCTTGACGGCTGTCGCAATTTAACACACATCACTTCATTGTATTAGTTTTTACGCAGTCTTCAACTCAAAAATCACTCACAAATTGCAAATTAACACAATTTAAACTGATTTTTCACTTATAATTCAAATTTCTCTTTCGCTGATTTGTAAACAAAGGTTTATTTACAAGTTACCACAAGTGTCAAAATCGGCAAAACCAAAGTAGCGGTACCACTGACGGCGCCACCTTTGTTCGCTGCACCGTGATTAAACAAGGTGGTGTTGGGGCGACAGCTGAGTTTTTCGCCGTGGAGGCCATTACGAGGTGGTGTTGGGGCGACAGCTGGGTTTTTCGCCGTGGAGGCCATTACGTCAAAATGATGTGTTTGTTGTAATTCATACCAATGACAGTATGGACATCAGCGTATAATTTGTTAGTGTAATTTTTTACTTATATACGGTCAACACCACCTTGTTAAATACGCCTTGGCCGCAATACAAAATACATGGGATTGTTGTATTTGCTCTACCGCTACCACTTTGTATAAATTCGCTTTGGGTGGCTGCTACTCCACACAGTCCGGCAGAGTCGAGTTTAGCTAAATACTGAGAGAGATATTTATTACAAAGGGTACATCTTGTCCTTGCCAGAGTGCTCTATACTCTCCACCTCCTCTTCGCCACTGATACCACGCATTAACACTGTTTAAGCCAGTGAAAGCTTTTAATCGTTATTCGTCCCTGCAGCAACATCACGGCAGACACCTACCTGTGATGTGTATGCCAGAGAAGACTTTTTTTAAAATTAATTTTTCTATAAACAGTTATATTTGACCGCAATTTGTAATTCTATTATAAACATCTGAAATTTGTCTCAATAATTTAACCAAATGCAAAACTGTCCGTTGGGAGACCGACTACCAAGATGATCGGGTTGATCAGATTAAGGTGGAGGGCATTGTGAAGTTGTACTGTTATTAGCGTTTATCTAACAATCCAGTGATAAGAACACGAAGGATTTTGGCTAATCCGTCAAGTATTCAAGGTTACACAATGAACCAAAAATACAAGATCACGTAAGAACGCGACGTTGTATTTGTAACTGGTTTAGAGAAAAAAGTTTGTGAAAGCGGGTTCGTCAGCTGAGCGTTTGTTTACATCACAAGCACCACTATTTTACACTTTTATTTAAGTAAAGAAGAGTTAATTTATCATGACAACACATTTTCAAGCATTTTATTGCATCATTTTACCTAAATTGTGAGCTTAAAGTGGCTGACAATAATTTTGGCTTATTTTGGTTTTCGTTGTTGAAACAATATGGCGTAGAACCCGCTAAAAAAAAACCGACTTTTTTCACTCTCTTGTTCTTAAACTATGTTCACATATCAATATTATCTCAAGCAAAGCTCGTTTTTTAATCGCCCCGTTTACACAGGCAAATCTCAGATTATTAGCCGTTAAATTTGTTGTGTTTGTTATTCTCACATCTCAAGGAAAAGTTATGTTTCTTCTCTGTGCCACCGTGATCACGTTTTTCTGCTATAATAAGCAATATAAATATATTTTAACTTAACAATTATTAAAAATACCTTAACAAACCTCTTTTACTTGCTGGCGTACATTTTTGTTTACTTTTACATTTGGCATTTCTTCCCTTTTTCGCAAAAACAATCGATAAAACTAGGATGGACACCGAAAAGTTATCGGTTAAATCAGAGATTATTTTATAATTACAGATTAACAAGGGACGAATTTTATATGGCTAATCTCTTGTTATAATTACAGATTAGGGTGTTAAGCTCGAAAATGAGGATAATCTACTTATATGTGAACCTAGTATTACGTGATCTTGTGTCTTTCGTTCATGAAGGTTACACCATGAACCAAAAATGAGGTTATAGGCTGTTTTTGCTTACGCGTAAAAGCACATTTAGCGAATTTAGCTCTAAATGCTACTCTAAATGTACATTTATCCATACAAAATTCGTCACCTAAATGCAACTCCATTTTTGCATTAAGAATCTAAATGCTAAAAGCAACCCTGTGATCTTCCAAAATTTCCACGATTCGAACAT
>NW_016167917.1:0-17112 GCF_001687245.7 Rhagoletis zephyria | reverse complement strand
CTGGCCACAGCGGCGAACAGGTGCGCGAGCCTGCTCGCCAACATGCTTGCTGTCGTTTGCCACAGATGGTGAGCGGCTCCTATGCCTGTGTTCAAACACGGAAACTCGAGTTTCCTATTATCGGCGATTTCTCTTTTGGTGTTGCCCTTTGCATTCACACACATAAACTCTTTTGTACGCAATTGTTGTTGTCAGCTGTGAATCGCCAACTTGAATTACTCAGACGAACGAGAGCACAAAGCGTCTTTCCCGAGTACGGGCGACTCGGTACCCGCCCCCTTTCCTCGTCGCTCTCTCCCCTACAAGCTTCGAGTTTCCGCAACAAAAGTTTTCGTGTCTGAACGTCGACTTTGTGATCTTGTCGTAATAGCGTAAAGATGGATAGCAAGCCGAGCATGCTCGCGCACATGTTCGTCGTGTGTGGCCATTGTTATGCTTTTATTAAAGTGAGTGGAAAATTTTCGATGCATCGAATCAAAAAGTCGATATTTTCGATGCATTTATGATTTTCCGACATCCCTAGTGTCATTTTCATTTAAGAATCTGGCAACGTTGTTTGACGATGACGACATAAAAAATAAAAGTTTGCGAAAGTACGAAACATTCAATTTAACAAAATCTTAAGCAGAAAGACAAATTGTAAGCATTTATTTTCGTGGCTAAAGATATATGACAAAATTACCAAAAAGCTCAGCAGAGGTAAAAAGCAGCCTGGCGTACATACATATGCACGAACATAGTAGAAAACCTATTGTGCATTCAGTGGAATTGGAATACCTAGCATATTTTTAAATCTTGGAATACCAGAGAACAAGCTTGCAATAGTTTACGATTTGGTAAACAAATAGTTTTATTACATACGTTCATAGCCATTACAAGTAGCTGGTGTAGAATACACATTTGAAAGATGGTGAAACTCTTTGCATTGAGCATCTTTTACAAGGGTCCAACAGAGGCACGACTGTTGAAATCGGCTTACGATTTGCAATCATTTTCTTTCTTTCAACGCGGCACAGTTCAGGAGTTTATGACGTATGTCGTGATCTTAATATAATTTATGTGTATCTACTAACAATTTCTATTTTTGTGCATACATATGTATGTATATTAATATTTGTAATTTTTTAGTTTTGCATCAAAAACGATAGTGGAGCGTACACAGCCAGCGATGCGACAGTCAGTAAAGCAGGAAGCTTACATGTGTCATGTATATGTCCGTGCTGATAACTTGGCGGGTGTACTGATTGCTGATCATGAATATCCACAGCGTGTTTCACATACACTCATCACTAAGATATTGGACGAATTCAGCGCTAAAATAGGGCCAGAACGTTGGGAAACAGGGGCTGAATCTACCATTGACTTTAGCGTACTACCCGCATATTTAGCAAAGTATCAGGATCCCAAAGAGGCAGATGCGTTGACGAAAATGCAAAACGATTTAGACGAAACTAAGATTATTTTAAAGAATACCATCGAAGCGGTGCTCGAGCGCGGCGAAAAGTTAGATGACATGGTAATCAAGTCAGAAAATCTTTCAATACAAAGTAAAGCTTTCTATAAGACAGCTAAAAAGACCAATTCATGTTGCAGTTTCAGTTAAGTGTAGGTTACAGAAACATAAAAATATGAAGTTATTGCGAAAAGAAATATATTTTCTTTTGAAGTGTTTGCTGTTTGCAATGCCGTTTACCACATATTTGAGTTAATACTGATGCTTGAGGTGGTGTTGCTTTTTAAATTTATCAAACAAAAAAAAAATATATATATATAAATCACAGAAGTTTATTAATGTAGGAAGAAAGGGAGTTGTTACGACAAACTAATAAAAAAAAGTATAAAAAAATATACAATTAGCTCAAGATAAAGGAACCCACAATATATTCATTCCAAACCATATAACTAATTTGACTTTCATTTAAAGTGTCAATATTAATTGGAGACCGGAGATGGAGATTAACTACAGTTGACAAAAATTAACCATATACGTATGTACAAATATTTGCAGATGTGCTTTTTATTGAATCGTGAAATTAAATTAATGCGCTGATCATAATTGTGAAAGTAACTGACTTCAAAAAAAATATGTACTAAATATGTATGTAACCGCTTTTTCCTATTTACATATATACAAAACTATTTGTATAAATGTATGACATTGCGGGAGGTGTCTCAAAATTAATTTATACTTGACTTGGCTATGTTTAAAATTCAGCCAAATTGACTGCCGATAACTGCATTCAAATTTTATATGTTAAATTCTTTAACACTTTAATCTAATATAAATTCATATACATACATACGTATAAATGTATGCATGTGGATTGTTTGCGGATAAGGTGTAACAAAAGGACGTGGATGTCCGCCCAGCTTATTAGATACATACATATATGTAAAATAAACAAACATCCCTGCAAACCAAAGCTCCCAACATCTTATACGAAATCTTTAATGTGTGGCAATATCTTTACGAATCTTCAAAGAAAATTATACGAAGTGGTTGACATGAACAAGTAAAGAAAATTCTATACGATTGCTTAAAATTCGGAAAAAAAACATTGAAACATTCTTCTCATTGTACCATAATTTTTCGGATTTTCTACCGAAATTTCGTAAAAGAATAGAATTGTGCTCATTACATTTCATTTTAGAAAATACTATTCAGAAAATTCTGAAAGCATGTTTGCAAAGAGGTTAAGCTATATATCGAATTTCTAAACAAAAACTGATCAAAAGTAACAGGATTGGTTCCACCGATTAACTTGTTTACATCTCTACTACACAATACTGGGTAATTTTGATTGTGTTAAGTTAGACTTGCAATGACGCTAAAGATAATGAAAATTGTTATAAAATAAAAAAATATGGATTTTAATGCTATAAAAAAATATAGTTGCAAAATTTCTATAAGTTTATGAGAACACTCAAACCCAATTTACCTTTTTATTTTTTTACGTGCTAATGTCCGAGCAATTCAATTCCATTTTCGAAATTTTCAATCCTTTTTTAATTATGTTTTGTTTTTTTCAAAAATTGTAGTTAATTTAATAGTTAAGTTTTTATGCTCATCAATTTATAGTTTTGGTTTTTTTTTTTGTTATATTGAAGTTTAATAATTACACTTTTTCTGAGATGCGATGTTTTTACATATTCGATATGTGAGCTTTCAGGATACACCAAAATATAAAAATTCATAGCCATTTCCTAAGAAAATATGAAACTCATCGGCATATTTAGAACAGCCCTGAGGGCACTATTTTCGTAAATTTAAAAAATTGTTTGCTTCTATAAAGTTTGAAAATTTGCCAAAAAGGCTATTTTGCATTGATGCTGATATGTACATACATACATATGTATGTATTGACATAAAAATACGAATAACCCAAACGAACTACAAAATCCTATTTATCAAAATTATAGTATCTTCTAGATGTAACTTAACTTTGAAAATGTGAAATACATAAGTGTTGAAAGATTGGTGTCATTCATTATCAGTCACATAATATTATAACCGTAAAAATTCAGACAGATTCTACGTGAATAAATAAAAAAAAATACATAATTTAAGTTCTCATTTTCGTTGTTGGTGTTTCCGACAGGGTAGGAGGAGTGTGATGGAATTACGAGTTTTAAACGAAAGTTTTAGTGAACAATTATTCATAAAGCTTTAATTATATGATGTAATGTGGAACGATTTTCCGCTATCCCTTGGCCAATTTGGTTTGGAGGCAAACCGGTTTGTTTCACTAAAACTTTATTTAAAATTCCTAATTTCCCTATCACTCAAAAATGAGCTCCAATTTAAATAGTTTACATTAGGGGTCTTCATCTAAACTAATAAGGGGATAAATTGCTTAAAACTGGTTATTATTTAACTTATATGGCTAGTTACGTTTCATTCTTACCTCATCCATTGCGTTCATTTGCTTTTATGTGTTCGTAGCAAAAGCGACCTGAACTACCTGAAATTTATACATTTATCCACCAAAGTCGTTTGATAAAGTGATAAACTTTGTTTAAATAGACTTGCATACAAAGTTTGACAGTTCATTTATCAAAATGAAAATTTATCACTTTATCAAGTTTATTAAGAGTTTATCACTTTTGATGAAGACCCCTATTGTTCAAACTAATAAGTCAAGTACCAACTCGTGTTTGAAGTATAATTTTTAAGGCACAGCTAAAATTTAATCAAAACAAATTCGCATTGAGTCAAACTACATATTTACATAACAGTTAGCCAGGCTTTTTTTGAGAAATAAAATGGTTCTTCATAGGCTTTGCGAAAAAAGTATTTTATTGTTAATTTTGTTCATATTTTACTTTTAGTTTTTAAGTTGCAACCATTATTTTGGTTTACCCTATACAGTTTTTATTTATTTTTGCCTTTTTTCATACAAGGTCTAAGAAAAAATACACCTTAAAAAGACTTGCGTGCAGCATGCATGTTTGTACTTGTCTTCAAAAGCTTACACTGCTGGCAAATGCAAATAAGGAATACAATTTTAAAACTATGTAATTATCAAAATTAAAGTAAAATTTGTACAAATTAACAATAAAATACTTTCTTCGCAAAATGTATAGAAAACCCCTCTATTAAACAAAAAAAAACTGTGTAACAGTTATTCGTTGCCACGCTGTGTAAAATTATACATGTAATTGCTTTCAAGTAATGAATTTTTAGCTCTGACATTATTATTTTTCTCCTATGGCTGTTGCTGTAAAAAATTTACTAGTGATCTTAACACCGAGCCTGGTAAAATTATTTTACACAAACAAAATACATAGGGAAAAGTTATCGAACACCGAGTTACCAAATACGAAGTGCCGTATGAAGACCCCTACCATGTATTTTATTCCTTAACCGCAGGTGAGCTGTCACAATCAGCTGACCTCCACTACTTGTATACTGCTCCCCATATGCGCAAAGATATTCCAATTCCATTTCGTAGCACAAAGTCTACAAAAGCCCCAATACATGTACTAACATATGCATGTACATTAGGTTGGTAAAAAATAGTTTAAAATGTTAACCTCTCACCCAATAGGATTTTGCTAAGTAGAAAAAAAAAAATACCCGTATTTTTGGTTTAAAAAAATATATTTAGAAGCGGTTCAAAGCCTGTGAAGTATTTTATATGGGGAAAAAACTAACTAACTAAACAATTCTAAATATTTCTTCTTAAGAAAGAAATACGTGTATTCTTTTTTCTATTCAGAAAAATTCCAGGGGGTGAAAGCTTAGCATTTCAATATCTTTGGACCACCCTAATGTGCATTCACCCATACATAACCTCCACAGTGGGTGCAGTTGTATTAGTGTATACGAACCTTTGACAGCTCGTTGTGCTTCTACATACATAAATAAATAAATACATATTTGTTGATATTTCGGGCTAAACAGTGCTACATTTGACACAAAATTTAGGTACTCAGCACGCGATAAAGGTATTTTCTTTAATTACAGAAGTGTAGTATTTAAATATTTACATAGGTACCAATTACTTGTTGAATAATACTAAAACGATAAAAAGTATCACAAGTGTTTGCATTCTATCTGCGTAAGTTGGTGATTACTCATTCAATATTTTTCTCTAGTTTCCTAATTGCTATTCAAAATTTGTAACTTGTTTTGATTGACCCACATTAATTCGTAACTCCCGAATGTCTGGTTGCCGCCTAACATACAAACTTATTTACATATGTACATACTGCATACGCATATACTTTACATGTACTACGTACATACGTACATACATATGTATGTATGTAATTAATAAGTAAAGCCGAAAAATATAAACAAATTCATACATATGCGTGTATGTATACTAGGGTGGTCCAAAAACATTGTAATGCTCTCACCCCCTAGGATTGTACTATATCGAAAAAAAGTATACCCCTATTTTTAATATTGAAATCAAAAATATTTTCGCTCAAAGCGATCAAAGTTTTCCATGTATTTTCATATGGGAAAAATAAAAATTTTTCGTAGAAATGGTATAGAACTCTTGAAAATTGGTCGCCCCATTGCATTTTTCGGGGTTTTTGTGGGTTTTTGGCGGACCTAGAAATAATAGTAGCGATGAAAAAATGATTAAATAAACAATTGGGTATTATTATGGCTAATCTCCTGCAGATAAACAGGGTTTTCTGTTAAAAAAATATTGATTTTTAATTATTCTATACCATTTCTACGAAAAGTGGTTTTTTCCCATATAAAATACATGGAAAACTTTGGGCGATTTGAGCGACCTCTAAATATTTTTTTGATTTCAAAATAAAAAAATAAGGGTATATTTTTCGGTATAGAACAATGCTAGGGGGTGAGAGCAAACAATTCTAGTTTACTTTGTCACATGCATATTTGGACCTAATGTATACCCTATAAACATTTTCGCAAACGTTCGAAAATTACCTTCGATATCCAATATGCATTTCAAACTGAGAACGAACTCATAACCGACCTTTGGCCCCTATTGCGAGTGTCGACTGGCAGTAGAATAGAAATTTGTCGATCGAGTCGATCATCTTTTATTTTGCTTTGTGTAACTTGATCGATAAAAATTTGTACTATTGTGAATGGTTGACAGAATTGTAAACAGCTGTTTGTTTGTTTCTTGAGTGTTTTATTTACATCATTTTTAAAATAATTGCTTTTATTATAAAATTTAAAAAATGGACACAGTTGAAATATGGTTTAGTGATGAGGAAGATGATGCGGAAGCTAATAGATTAGTTGAGTTGGCAAAAGCAAGGAGGGAATTGCGAGATTCGTCGGATCCCTTGGACTTGAAGGTGTATGTACATGTGTGATTTTTATGAATAGAAGTTGAGTTCCCGATGCTTCACGGTTTTTAGGCTTTACATGATTTGCAGGAAAAGCTGTTTTCCTCATTAATAAACTTTATGGAAGTTTAAGAAATACGGTACGGTTAAGTTTTTTGTACAATGATGTTGGGTTTTTGTGTCCAAACGCGTGACCCGAGTTTAAAAACTTTAACATAACAACATAACAAGTGTATTGAAAGAATTCAACTTTAATTTAAAATAAAGATTTCAAATTTCCGAGCACTAGTCAATTAATAAATTATGCAGTTTTTTTGTATAAACTTTTGATGTTGGTTCTGCGCAAAAACACTGTGGATGGCGTAGCCGGAGTTATATGCACAAGAAATATTGTATATGTATCTTTTCCAATAGAAGCGGAGCTTCCTACCCTACTCTTTCCGGAAATTCCTTTGCCTATGTCTTCACTCTCCTGCATCAGAACGACCAACCGCGCAAGTTGCCTTTTGTTGCTTATAATTTTTGATCTGTAATTCAGACACATACATGCATATGTATATTTCACAATATTTTACAACTTCCAGTTCAATTGACTTACTTTTTATCCATTATAGTACCACTTTCTTATGTAAATTTTATAAACGCAAACTCCAACGACTAAAAAACAGCAATAGAAGGATGAGCGATTAAAAAGTATTCACAGTCGCTAATTGAGCGACTAAGCGACACTCGCAATAGCATCGATAATCGATAATCGCTTAATAGTCGTTTATCTACTGCCAGTCGACATTCGCAATAGGGGTGTTTGTTTTCCAACGTTCCTGTTTCCAGTATACATTCGAGATGGGTTTGAAAAAATATGAAAACCATAGTAATAAGAGAGAAATATAAGACATCATTAGAAGGGAAAAATACGTTGGATAACGAAAGTTCCATCTTGCTGGAGAATGGCCTAGTTCTCGAATCGAATACTAACCTATCCACATTGTTTTCCAATATTTTTTCGAATTGTTAACCAAGCCTAATGTTTATTGGGTATACATATGTATATATAGTGCTATGCTATAGTGCCGTGCCAAACTGAATTCAAGCATACTGCATAGTCATATACCAGGGATTTGAAATTTATTAATGTGAATATAATTAATTAATCGAAACTTAACTAATTTATCAAACCATAGTGT
Organism: Rhagoletis zephyria; assembly: GCF_001687245.7. Classification (NCBI taxonomy): domain Eukaryota; kingdom Metazoa; phylum Arthropoda; class Insecta; order Diptera; family Tephritidae; genus Rhagoletis; species Rhagoletis zephyria. Next base: position 9,142 of record NW_016167917.1, on the reverse strand, counting down.
GGGACTTGCCTTTCGGCTCACAGCACTAAAAAACCACCCCTCCGTTTCCCACCCACTGTGGAACTACCGTAAGGCATTGTTGCACGGAGAGAGAGGGAGAGAGGGCGGCCTATTGCCTTTCTATGAAAAACTGCGGATTAAATTAAGTTCAAATTGTGTTTGCCAAATTGCAGACAACGGACCACTTTTCTTCCGACTCAGGCATAGCATCCACGAGGTCATTAACCGCAAGTGCCCACCCCACCTTCATGCTCGAGTGATCCCTTTGATTGCAAAACGGGTTTAGCGTCTTCAGTAGGTACTATCCTTTGTGATCGTCATTATGCTCAAATGGGTTCAAATAAATATGATTTGAAGCAACCATGCCTCGTAAATATTTGGGTCAGGTGGAAATCCACTTCCCCATGTTGACTACTTACCCACATTGATATCAGGGTATCCGGAGGTACGCGGCTATCGTAGCTCTTACGTTCGGTATACGAATGGTTATCTTAGACTTATGGCCCACTGCTTAGACGGTTGGAACGGCCTAGTTTCCAATCGGCGTGCCGCTTCTATTGCACGAATTTCAAAGCCCCACTATCTCGTCGGTTGGAACGGTCTAGGTTCCAATCCGCTCCTATGCTTGGCTGCGCGAGGTCAAAATCGCACTGCTTTGGTGGTTGGAACGGCGGGGGTTCCAATCTGCTTTTACGCTCCAAGTGCACAGGGTTCAAAGCCTCACTATTTCGGTGGTTGGAATGGCCGAGGCTCCAATCCGCCCCTACTCATCGCGTGCACGAGGTTCAAAGACATCTAGGCTTGCCGATTGGGATGTCCGAGGTTCCAAACCGCTCTTACTCCGAGGAGGAGCGGCCTTTCTATGAATATCTGCGGAACTGTTGCGCTTGGCGCAATTTCCTGAGAATGGTGCGTGCCATATGGCAAACATCGGACCAATTTTCGATTGACTCAAGCATAATATCCACAAGGTTGTCAACCATAAGAGGCCTCACCACCTTCCTGCTCAAGTAATTCCTTTCGGTTGCGAATCTCGAGCAAACGAAAAAACAATGTTCTGCGTCCTCGATTACCTGTTCAGTACAGACCGTGCAGTAGGGATCATCATCGTATGTAAGTCTGTAAGTCTCTACATTCCTTTCTTCTTTCTTTTTTTTTTTTATGGAATGGCACAAATTGAAGTGCTTCTTCTTTCGCTACCTACAGAACGCCTTTCAGAAGGGCTTTTATAGAACCTACTTCAGAAGGCCTTTTGGAGGAGTTCTTTTAAAGTTGCTTCTTTAATTTATAACAATCATACATCTTTGAAGTATTTGCTTAAGGTTTGTATCAAACATGTGTTATTGCAACTTAAAATGCTTATTGGAATTCATTTGTAATGGTAAATAATATGAATGTATGCATTCGCGTAAATTGTAAATGAATAAGGCCTTCTAGAAGGCATGCAAGGAAGCACTTTTTTCAGCCCTTTTTGAGTAGGCCACGTAAGAAGGCCTACCAAAATTATCTTCTGGGATGTATGTATATGTATTCAGATATACCTAAATACTAGAGTAGATTTCTAAATACTAATTAAACGGGTGAGGAAAAGAAAAAATACTAGGTTAGTTTTGTTTTGACAAAAATTATTTGTAATTTTTCCGAACTTTTCAAGGTTTTCTCCGTACTTTACATAATTTTTTGGGAATTGATGTAGAAAATTTCAGAGTTTGCATGCTTATTTAACATTTTTATATACAACGCTTCAGTTCTTAGTAACACATCATGTCTCAATTCGTGGAATATATTGAGCCACTTTGGCGTGGCTTAAATATGCGAGAACTGAAGGTCGATGAAGCCTACATGGTAGTTAAGTCTCATTACGAAAAGCCAGCTTATCTTTACAGTCGTTCGGATGAATGTTATACGGTGAGTGAAAAATTCTGTATGTATGTATGTATGGATATACATATATGAAATTAACTCAAAATACTAACTATGCAATTATTTCGACTAATTATTTTTATTTTTTTCACCAGTGTTCCTACAGCTATGTGAAATCAATGCAAAATTTTACGTTTAAATTAAATGTGGCAAGAGGTTGGGAATTTAAAGTGTTTGGCAAAGATGTGGAGCCGACGACCAACAATGATATGTAAATTTGAACATTTATTGTTTCGAAAAAAAAACCAACAGTCGCTTTCTTTCCACAGGCAATGCAATGACACGATTTGCGACAGTGTTTGCAAATTGTATTCGCCCGCGACAATGCTGCAAGAGTTTGGAGTCTATAATTTTACGCTACGAGCAAATGGTAGCTGCGAGCTTATAACAGACAAGACAGGCGTTAATGTGAATTTGTGTAAGCGTACAAAGAAAATACGAAGACCTTACCGCCAAAAAGGCGTAACTTTTTCTTTCAAAATTTTCTTTTTGATGCTGAAATTGTTCCTAGAGCATCTAGAGGCATTTCTGCATCAAATATAAAATTTTGAAAAAAATTTCGCTTACGCCTTTTTGGCGGAGAGGGCTTGATATTTTCAAAATTTTACACTTTTTATAATTATAATTTTACTTTTATTTATTCGTAAAATATTATTTTAAACTGAAAATCTTGCTTTTTAGCGCTCGCATCGGTGTTTCTTTTAGTCACTATGTTGTTGACGGTTATACGCACATCCTGGTGTGTCTGGCGTTCGTACACCTTCATCCCGGAGCAGGAAGCTGGCGCTAATGTTATGCCTGAGCAGCCGAGTAAACGAATGCGTAGCCTAGATGCTTTTCGAGGGTATACATATGATAATCAATTATTTTACATTTATATATGGATACCTGAGCGGAAGATCGACCTATCTCGGCAGCCAGTTCGAAAACGTCCTACTTCAGAATTTGATTGACGGACGCCCTATTTCAGATGTTGAATGAAACAACAGCCTATCTCGGAATTTGGTTGAAGAACGCGGCTATGTTGTTGTTGTTGTTGTTGTAGCGGCACTACTAAGGCCCGCCTATTTCGGTTCATCCATCAATCATTGTCGTCAAGCTCAACTAATGGTAGGCCCAAGAAACGGGCAGTTTGAACAGGGTCCGACCAAAGGATGTTAGTTGAGTGGTTGGTGTTGTGCGGGGAGTCTCCACATGCCGGACACTTATCGGGGATATTGGGGTCAAGTCTGGACAGGTAGCTGTTTGAGGCGGCTACAGTATCCAGACCGTAACGCTCTATCTCAGCTGCCGATTCAAAAACGCCCTATCTCAGCTGAAAATGCATTGAAAATGAGCTGAGATGGCATGATTCAATAATAAAAGGTTTTTGAATCGGCCGATGAGATAGGGCGTTCTTCAACCAAATTCCGAGATAGGGTGTTTTTCATTCAAATGCTAAAGTAGGACGTTCTTGAAAAGTTTTCTGAGATATGGCGTTTTCGCACTGGCTGCCGAGATAAGCCGATCTTCCACTCAGGTGTCCGCATTCTCTTTTTTATAACTCTTTCATTCTTTTTATTCCAGCATGGCCATAGTATTGATGATATTTGTCAATAGCGGTGGTGGTGGTTATTGGTGGATCGAACATACACCATGGAATGGTCTGCACTTGGCTGATGTAGTTTTCCCCTCATTCCTTTGGATAATGGGAGTTTGTATACCGATTTCGGTGAAGTCGCAAGTGGCTCGAGGTACGCCAAAGACTAGTATATGTAGGCGAATTGTTTGGGTGAGTCAAGGGGTGCATGTCTACATTAATATTGCAAAGCATTGTTGTAAAAGCCTTTAGTAAGTTACACACACACACACATGTTTGCCTTACCGACGTAGTTCATTGTAAACTAAGATTATCCTTAACCGTTATAAAACATTTCGCGATCTAGAGGTGAAAAGATGCCAGTTTTTTTCAAAATTTAGTTTTTGTTGCAGCATTTCGTTACTCTAATACAGAAAAAGCCTTAACTAACTAAAAATTAAAAAAAATTCACTTTTTGATTGATTATGATGCATTTCATCGAGTTATAAGTTCCCACATCGCTTTATGCAATACCAAATTTTAGTTAGTTACTGCTTTTTTGCAATGCAGCGACCACGTGAGATAGGGCCTTTCTACATTAAGCTAACGATATATAATAAAAATTCTAAAATATATATGTACATATATTTTTAGCGTTCGTTTAAGTTATTCGTCATAGGCATATGCCTCAACTCCATAAATGGTCCACAAATGAAAGATCTACGCATAATGGGCGTGCTACAACGTTTTGCTGTTGCCTATCTTTTTTGCGGCTTGGTTCACACTCTATTTGTTCAAAAGGAGTTCGTAATGCCGCAGGTAAGCATTCTACTCTAAGTTCTCCTGGGTTGAATAACACCACTTTTCGTAAACTTAAAAAAAATATTCTGCCTTATCCTGAGTTTGGCCAGAAAAAAATTCACCCGAAAATTTGTATTCCGCCTATGGGCTGTATTAGAAGATGTTATGCCTTTTTATTCTAAAAACAAAATTGTATGTTCGGATACGATGCTGTAGAAATGTCCCGATTTTTGTACACAGAAATCTGGTCACCGTAAGTAGGTATATGTAGTGCAAGTTTGAGGTAGCTAAGACTTACTTACCGTTGATTTTTTTATGAAGGTTTTGTACATTTCCTTCCATAAAACATATGCTGGAATTTTTATTTTTATACGGAAGAATATGAGCAGGATGGTCAACAAATAATTTTCAAAAATCAAAGGTAAGTCTTAGGTAATTCAAACTTGGACTTTGTTGTAAGAAATATTCAATGAGCTATAAAACTACATACAAAAACAACTTCTAAAAAACCGAATTAAAAAGTTGAAAATTTTGATGGAAATTTGTTGAATTTTCCTAAGTTTTTCATAAGGCTTTTTGTGGATGTTTTTTGTAGGAAGAGCTGTACTTTTCAAAAAAATATATATATGTATGTAAATGTGTTTACTCAGACACAACGAATCAATCCAGTGTCCAGTCGATCCAATAATACTTAAATACAAAATTTTCTTACAGATTGCTTGGAAGCGTGCCTTGTGTGATGTTCTTTTATTGCGAGCAGAATTTTTAGTAATGATCTCGCTCATTGCGATTTATTTGGGTCTGATATTTGGGCTTCCCGTACCTAACTGTCCCACGTAAGTTTGTGTATTCAATAACTTACATACATATAAGGATGGTTCTTAAAATATCAACTAACAATAACAAAGTCATCCACGAAAAGCTCAAAATTTTAAAAGTTCAAAATTTTAAAATAATTTTTTGGGGTCGCCAACAGGTAATGAAATTTGTTTAGTTAAATCTGATAAACTTGACATATTTTTGAAAACTATTCATATAAATTCATAGTCATCGCTCGCCAAATGTATTCATCATGCAATATTAATTTCCAAGTGCAGCATTTTTTTAATTTTTTCCAAATTCTATAACACTGGTTTACAAATAATTATTTTGAAAACTTATAGAGGAGAGTTCGTACGGACTTCCTCAGCTGAAAACGATTTTTTTTTTTAATTTTTCCTAAGGCATTTTTTAGACAGTAGTATTTTTGTGTATTTACGATATACATACCACTTATTTTGACCGGAATAAAACTTGCTGAGTTATAGCTAGCTAAAGTCAAAATTTTGTAGAATATTCGCGATTTACGAAAAACTTCAATTTTTTCTAACCCATAAAAATTATTTTAAAATTTTGAAATTCTGGTAGATCTCTTTATTTTGCACGTAAATATGTAGAACAAAACAAAGGGATGACCCGAAAAAATTTAGATGTTGATATTTTTAAGAACCACCCTAATACATACACACTACATTCGTATGCATATACATATATATCAACTACTTACATACATATAATTTCATATTTTCGCAGCGGTTACTTGGGTCCTGGCGGCAAACACGCTCTGGCAAATTATCCCAATTGCACGGGTGGCGCCACTGGCTATATTGATCGTCTGATTTTAGGCAATGCACACATCTATCAGCATCCGACCGCAAAGTATGTGTACGGCGCTCAGGCATTTGATCCGGAAGGAGTTTTTGGTAGCCTAAAAAACTCAACTCTTAATTTTTAAATTTCCCTTTCAATTAAAAAAAAAAATCATATCATATTTCAGGTTGCCTTTTGACTGTGGCTCAGACCTTTTTAGGCGTGCTCGCTGGCGTTATTATTTTGGTTCATACTAACTGGAGTGCACGTATTAAACGTTGGCTCTACTGGTCTATTGGATTAGCTCTGCTGGGTGGCACACTTTGTTTTTTCTCTATAGAAGACGGTCCTATACCAATTAATAAAAACCTCTGGTAAGAAATTAATTTAAAAACGTCTATATGTTGTACTAATAGATATGTTAATCTTATTTTTTCTCTTCTCTGTAGGTCTCTTTCTTTTGTTTTGGTCACCTCTGGATTGGCCTTCTTTGTGCTCAGCTTACTCTATTTCGTTATTGATGTGCAACGTTGGTGGACTGGCTATCCATTCGTGCAGTCCGGCAAGAATGCCATTATAATGTATGTGGGTCACACCGTGATGCATAAAATGTTGCCATGGCATTGGCGCATTGGACCAATGAATACTCATTTTGTGCTCTTGCTTGAATCCACATGGAATACTTTGCTTTGGGTTGCTATTGCATTGTATTTAGATTCGATAAAATTTTACTACAGCTTATAAAAGAACAAAAATTAAAAAAAAAAGGAATAATGCAATGTGAGAGCAATAGTTTGAGGTATTTTAAATTTAAGAATTCCCGAAAATGTTGTAATATATATGTATAATACAATCAAAAAAGAAATGCATAATTTTACATAGTCATATATTATATAGTTAGATAAGATTGTAACAGTAAATTTACCTTAAATTTATACCCACCAAACAATTTGTGTTGCCGGCAATAAGAAAACGTGTCGCCCTCGGAAACAAATTTATTGCCGGTAATATTGCCATCGAATCGATTTCCTATTACCGGTCGCTCTAAAACATCCGCCGAAGGCAACTCGCCTGGGCGAGCCATTTTCTTATTACCTGAATGAGTCCTTTTCTTATCGCTTCAGGCGCTATTTGGAATAATTTTATTCTTTTTAATACTTCATTTATTTTTTTGTATACCAAATTGCAACTTACAATCGGAATTAATTCATTTTCTCGCTGTGAGGCTTCCTATTTTTTCAATCTTGTCCTTGGGCATAATTTAGATGCTTTTGGCCAATACTATTGACGCCATATTCATAAGTTTCGGAATTTTTGAGAACTTTTTTATTCAAAATTGACATGAACGAAGTGATGTTGCCGATTTGTCACCACAGCAATAAATCGGTGAGTCGCCAATTTGTTGCCATTGACGATTGTTGCCTATTTCTCATGTTTTGCATGGTGGGTATCTACACATATTTAATGCTTATATATTTTGTAATACAAACTCGTATTTTCCCACCAAACAATTTTTGTTGCCGGCAATAAGAAAACGTCTCGCCCTCGGAAACAAATTTATTGCCGGTAATATTGCCATCGTATCGATTTCACATAACTAGTCGCTCTAAAACGTCCGCCGAAGGCAACTTGCCTGGGCGATTCATTTTCTTATTACCTGAATGAGTCGTTTTCTTATCGCTTCAGGAGATATTTGGAATAATTTTATTCTTTTAACTACATTATTTATCTTTTGCATACAAAATTGGAACTTAGAAACGAAATAAATTCTTTATTTCGCTATGGGGCTTCCTATTCTTTCAATCCTGTCCTTGGTATAAATTAGGCGATTTTGGATAATACTGTTGACGCGAAATTTATAAGTTTGGGAATTTTTTATGACTTATTTATTCCAAAGTTGACATGAAAGATATGATGTTGCCGATTTGTCACCACAGTAATAAGTCGGTGAGTCGCCAATTTGTTGCCATTGACGATTGTTGCCTATTACTCATGTTTTGCATGGCGGGTTTGATCAAAGGGATTTATCCCTCCAGTATTGGTTTGAATAAATATTTTGTATACTTGATTGGGCGCTATTTAAGAAATACACGAGTACTTACTGGAAAAAAAATATCTGTGGTGGTCAGCGAATTATCTGAGTGGTCGACATTCGTCAGTAATCTTTAGAGACAAAACTAGCAACCCTAGGAAAATTAAACCCTGTTGGATTACTACATATCAAAGCTACCTCAGCCCACAGAGAGAGTGTCTATTTTGTCTACTATGCTGACGACTGCTTGACAATGGCGTCCGGGAATGTAATTGATGACTTGTACTCGAAAGTAAACGGTTACTTCTCCAAACTTTCTCACTTCTTCACTGCAAGGAACCACCTGGACGTAGGAGATCAGATGAGAGCTAGGAATTCACGCCGATGAAGAAACAATTCCGACGGCGAATAACCCAAAAATTCTCGGAGTTAACTTCGATAGTCTGCTCTGCTTCTCGGCGAATACAACTGCAATTGTCAACAAAGCCCAACAACGTCCCCAAGTCGCTAGCCAGCAGCACATGGGGGCAAAGAAAATGGCACGTTATTGGCAACCAGTAAAGGAGCGTAACACGATGCTCAGCAATCAGTTCTTAGTAGGGTGTCACAGACGCGGGCACCCGAACAGACACTTACTTGTAGGTTCATAAACTAACCTCTGCACCCGACAGCATACCGACAGGCCAAACAAGCGCATTTACAGGGAGTCGATTTCGATTTACACCAACTCCGGACCTGTGAATGCTGTTTTGGAAATACAGCCAACCGACGTAGACGAGACAGAGCTTTGTCCGCCTCGGAAGACTCACACCACCATAGCCCAATTATGCTCTGGCTAATGCAGCAAGCTACACTGCACGGTGGGCAGGAAGCAAAGATAGGTTGCATAAAAATGTCGACAAAAACTCTAAGCAGGGTTGTATTTGTTGATATTTTTAGGTTAAGAATCCCTTTGAATTGAAATTATAGCTGCTCCTGTTTTAAAGATATCCACATTTTACATAGTTATGATAGGACCGACTTTTGCGAAAGAGAAAAACATCCTTGTGCATTAAATATTCAACAATGTATGTGTGAGTAAATGTGTGTATATATATTATGTGAAAATATAATATATATATTTATCGTTTCCAAGGCGCACCACGTAGAAGCAACTTACTTTGCACCTCTTTGTTCTTTTTTTGGTTTTATTTTTTTAT
>NW_016167916.1:0-20380 GCF_001687245.7 Rhagoletis zephyria | reverse complement strand
GGCAGCACTGAAGTAAAAATGCAACTAAAAATGCATCAAAATTGAAGTCCGAAAATGAAACATGGACGAACTTAATATTTTTTCTTTGTTTAAGNAAAGAGAAAAATTTCGGTGATTGGTGAGAAGTGGTTACGCTCTGTTTGCTGATTGGCGAGCACAGGGTTGCTTCTTAAGAAATGCCTTTTTCCATTTCATACAGTTTCGCACACAATGGCAGCACTGAAGTAAAAATGCAACTAAAAATGCATCAAAATTGAAGTCCGAAAATGAAACATGGACGAACTTAATATTTTTTCTTTGTTTAAGATTTAATTTTTATAATAATATTTTTTTTTTTAATATCTACTTTATAATAATAATAAAAAAATATTTTTTACTATTCTAATATTTAATACTAGTACTTTTTCGCAAAAAAGCGTATTGCCACCCTGAAAAATTGGCGTGCTGGCTGTTCGGTTCACCCAGCAAATCGTGTTGGATGTTCGATTTCGAAAATTCTCACTCCGTGCTGTGCACAACAATTGCACGGTGATTGCCAATCGAAATTGGTGGCGTAACCACGGCCTAAGGGAGCTAAGGGAGTGTCAAAACTCTAATGTCACTAATGAGCATACCTTTAATTATTGAATCATGCTTCAATATATATTGAAAGTTTTTAATACAAAATGGGGTTGCTTTAAAAAAAATCCATACTTCGATATGCAAATTTTGTTGTTGTAGCGGCTACAACAACCCCGCCGAGATCGATTAGTTCGGGCCTGTTCGAGGCAAGTAATAGAAGCGGCATTACTGCCGTACTGATGAAAAATGGCAACATTGTTGCAACTGCCCAATTGATAATACATTAGTTGCGTTCCTTATCTCCCAGAAATAGTCAGAAAAAGTCCGAAGTAGTCAGATTTAGTCAGAAGAATTTTTCTGGCAAAATCCTGAAAAGTGTCAAACTCTACTGGATTTAAATTAACGGTAATTAAAGAATACGCAAAAAGTGAGAATAATCTAAGAAGTAAAAAAAGTTAATTGAAATTGGAAGGAGGCTAAAAATAATTGATATAGCAAGTGTTTATTGTGCGAATGTGTTTTGTAAATACATTTCCATTCTTATTTGACGTTAGTTTTGTTGTTGCCATTCTTTGGACTAAAAATTTGCTTTTTTGCGTTCCTTTACTTTTCCTATTATTCTCTTTTAGCGAGCGCATTTTGCTTACGCTCTGGCATTTTGACACTTTTCAGATTTTAGTCCAAAAAGATAAGGAATGAACCTAATAGGTGCAATCCCGTATTCCTCGGACTCGGACTAGTAAAACTGTCAAAAAATAAAAATTCACTCAGAGCGAGAGAGTAACACTGAAAAGTACGGGATCGCTTTCTAGTAAAAAATGGTAACTTCTGTCAACTTCAACATAATCTCCAAATTTTGGTTGTAAATTTTTGCTTATTTTGTATGTAAACACAAGGTGCGTTCGACAAGTCAAAAATTTGTAATAGTTTTTGCAAATTTTTACTGGATGGCGTTCGATAACGACAAAAAATTATCCAACATACAAAAATTGAGAGAGCAAGCGTTCATTTTGATGCAAGACAGATGTACACAAAATTTTAGTCAGCAAAAATTATCCAACACGAAAACATATGATCACAAAACATATGGTTGCAATTTTTGTAAACAAACAAAATTGGATTTGTCGAGTTTTGTTATTTATATGCTTTTTGGCTGCCTGCTATGTGACTTTATGATAGCGCCAACAAGTTTTTACTTCTAGAAATGTTCCTGGCGAACATTGAACGTTCACTTTCCTTTTTTCTTCCATGGAGGCAACATGAATTTCAGTTTGTTTACAAAAAAAAAACATAAACAAAGTCAGCTGGTGTGTCTTCTTCTACCGGTTTTTGCAAGTGATGGCTAATTTTCTGTTCGTTTATTTTTTTGCTTTTTCTTCTCTTTGGGAGAGAATTTTCGCTTACTCTCTTAATTTTGATTGTTGGCTGGTGTTGGCTAATTTTGTTATCGAACGCAACTACATTCAGCTCACACATGTAAATAACCAAAAACACTTTCAAATTCATTAGAATCCACTTAAACAAGTAATTAAATACTTTTCAACATAAATTAGCAGAGTGCACTTTTCTTTTGTTTACAATTTGGTTGCCAAACACACTACAGCTATAGGTAAAATCATTGAGAGGCAGTCTGACGTTTGCCAACAATATAATTTTAAAATTCGAGCTCAGGCTCACACACACATTCTCATTTTTAATCTCAAACAACAACAATTGTGAACAATTTCATTTTTTTATTTTCAATTTTATATGATTTTAAAATGTTTGCAATGTTTGTCAGAAAAAAATCATGGCCGACGAATTGAGAGAATGGTTTTACCTTCTAATGTTTTTATCATGCTACAGCTGATCGTTTGACACATTTACCAGAATTTACCAGCAAAAAATTTTCGGACTAAAACTGGTAACTTCTGACAGAGGAGAACCGTATTCACTCTCTTTTTTGTCCTCTCAATAGTCAGAGAACCGAGTACGGGATCGATTTCCAGTAAAATCTGACTGATTCTGACTAGTCCGGGCTCGTACGGGTTCGCAACTATTGCTAGAAATTCACACAGAACATGATACTTTAACAATTCGCGCAACACTGCGGTTGTGATAGTTTATAGCCGTTTAATATGCTAGGTATAATAGGTATGAATTCAACCTGCTGCAGTAACCAGAGCGCAGTTGGGTTATTGTGGTCCGAGTCTCCCGAGGCATACGAAGTTCTGTCTCGTCCACGTCTGGTGGTTGTGTGCCCGGCATTCACAGGCCGGGAGTCTATATAACTCGAGACTGCCTCTCTGTGAATGCCGTTCAAGGCCTGTCGATAAGCTGTCGGGTCCAGAGGTTGTTTGATGAACCTCTGGACTTCGTCCGTCAGTTCGTAGAGATGCCTCCTGACGCGCATGGGCGAAGGCTCTTCTGCACGGAGTTGCTTGTTTGGGTGGCCACATCTGTGGCTCCCAACCAGGAACTTCTTGCAGAGCATTGTGTTATGCTCATTAACAGGGAGAATGTGGGCCTCCTCCTGTCGGCTGTCCTGAGTGCCGTGTTCTGGCAAGTCTGCAGCTTCATCCGCTGCGTCCTACTAGTCCCCGGTGACCACACGGGCGCAGCGTAGTTCAGAACCGGCCGGACAATTACCTTGTACGTTGCCAGCAACGTTTCTTTGTCTTTGTCCCAGGTGCTGCCGGCTAGCGACTTGAGGGCCTTGTTGCGGCTTTGTACTTCGTTGACAATTGCGGTTGTATGCGCCGAGAAGGAGAGCAGACTATCGAATGTTACTCCGAGTATCTTCGGGTTGTTCACCGTCGGAATTGGTGTATCATCGACGTGAATTTCCAGTTGGAGTCTGACCTCCTTCGTCCAGGTGGTAAAAGGTGTGGCTGAGGATTTTGTAGGGGAGAGGGTTAGGCTCCGTGCAGTGAAAAAGCGAGAAAGCTCGGCGAGATAATCGTTTACTTTCGAGCACAAGTCATCAGTTCCATTCTCGGACGCCATGATCGAGCAATCGTCAGCATACGAGACAATCAAGACTCCCTCTGGTGGTTGAGGGAGCTTTGAAATGTAAAAGTTAAACAGTAATGGGGAAAGGCACCACCCTGTGGAACCCCCTGTTTTATTTTCCTCGGTTTGCTCGATTTGTCTCTAAAAATTACTGACGAGTGACGACCGCTCAGATAATTCGCCGACCACCGTTTGAGTCCCTGTGGGAGAGAGGAGGCCTCTATGTCTTCTGGTAGCGTTGAATGGCTGAAAGTGTCGAACGCCTTAGACAGGTCCAGCGCTACTAGAATGGTTCTCTCACAGGGGCGCTTGCGGTTTAGGGCACGAAAGGCAAATTTTTGTATGCGCCGCTTTTTTTTAGTCAATGGAAAATCTTTTGAGACGGGGACTTTTCAATTACAAAAATTATTTTTTTAAACATAGTAGCACAATTTGTTTTTCATAAATGAAAATATACATTGTAACCCGCGTAACTAATATTTTTGAATTGCTACTCTATTTAAACCATATTTTCAAAATTTTGTTCTATTAGCCCGGTCAAGTTAGATTTTCAAGGTTGCAGTAATTCGCATAAAGTTGAAAATTGGTACGAATGTTACAAACGTCATTATAAATGAAATGTGAAAAGTCCTTAACGATCGCAGATCTGTAAAAAAAATATTCAGGGTCAAAGGTCACATAAATTGATTTTTACTATTTTTTAGCTAAATGGTAAGGTTTATCATAAAAATAGGTTAGACAAAAGTGTAGATCATGCAATTGTCTCTAAAAACCCGTGCGTTATAACGATTCGATCGACATCCATTTGTAATCAGTGATGCCGCGCCGTCTCAAGAAAATGTATCGCCGACCAAGCAAAAAGTGTATCCAAATGTATCCAATTTTCTTTTTTTACGTATCCATCTCGTAATTTGTAAGAAAACAAAACATTTTCAAGAAAAATACATAATTTAACCCATCCTAAGGACTTGGAATACATGTATTTATTTTTATTTTGCATAAAATCAAACATTTATAAATTCAGTTTATAAATTAAATTTTTTGTGCATAAGTATTTTGCAAAGTATAATAAATAATAATTAATATGTTACATTCGTACCTGTACACTTTAAAAAGTGCATGTATGTAAAAGTAGGAAACTGGTTAGAGTGTATTTAAGGTCGTTTCAGTAAAATTCATAAAAATTTCCTTAAATAAGTCAAATTTAGTTTTTTAAACAGTGTATTTGAAACGACACTGAGATATTTTTTTCTTTTTAACCGACTTCACAAAAAGGAGAAGGTTATCAATTCTTCGACCACGTTAACCTATTTCAATAATTCTTTTTTTTTTTTATGAAAAGGTGTTACCTCATAGGTTGTCCCATACTAGTTTGGTTTAAATCCGATCATTGTATCATGAAGAAGTTAACGATAATCTTAAATTTGTATATAAGAATTAAAGTCGGTTTTTTTTTTTGCATAAAAATTACTTGTTAAATTAAGAAATGAAAATATGTGATATGAAAGAGAAGGAGTATATATTTACTTATATACATATATATATATATATATATTAAGATCTTGCTTAAAGCACCCTTTCTAGCTAATTAAAACAACCTATACCTATTTTGGTGATATCTCTTCATATGTTCATTGCTTCGTTCACAAAACATAAAATGCTTAAATATCACGGTTTAGTAGTGATTTTTAATACATTTAGAAAACATAATGGAAGTGTACTTTTTTTAGTACAACGGGCATTAGCGCGGATAAGTGCTAATTTTTAAAACATTACTTGACAAGGCATAACGTTTTTTTTTGTATCCTCTACATTGCCATATTATAACCCCATGACACAAAACACGGTTTAGCTGCTTAGGCAACTTGCCTGGGATATATCAATTATGCCTTGGATTTGGATCTGCTACGATAGAACCGGATGGGTGGCTCTTTTCGAATAATATGTCTTCTAATAGCTAATTGGTCGAAAAGAATCTTCGCTCGACAAAACATGTCAACTCAACCGGTTAGATATATATACTCATATCAAGCATGTACGTGGAGATTCATAACCCACCACCATTTCTTGCTACGTATATAAATTCCTCACATTTATTTATAACAGCGGTTTGACAACTCTATATCCAAGATGATCCTATGAGCTTCCAAAGATTTTTCCACACTATATATCAAAGACTTATTAATAACCTTCAGAACGTGCTATCACCCAGTTTTAGTAGCAAAATGTATTCGAAATGTTAAGAAATAAATATATATGCAGTTCTAGAAAATTACTTCAGAAACTACCTGAAGTTTTTGACAAAAACTCTGAATCATCATGTCACACAGAGGCCAGATTTTGAACATTTTATTACACGTAATTGCAAGATTATTTTCAACTACGAGAAAGCTTCTCTTTTCCACCAACTCACTTTTTTCTCTTACAGTAAAATATTACTAACATAAATCTCCACAAATGATTCCCGTATCCTTCCTCAAATACCTCTAGATATATTCTGTACGATAGTTCCACTTGTATGATCTATAAATCCCTGCAGAAATATGCATTATATAAGTTTCAGTATGTACCACGCCCCCTTTTCCAATAACCGCCACTTTTCTACTAAGTATAGGATTGATTTCATATACTATCTTCATACCAACTTCTAGTATTCTACTGCAAACTCCTCTTCATATGCAGTATGAAAAATTCAGTTTGTATGGGAGGTGCCACGCCCCCATGACATATCCATATTATTTTTAGTCTATAACCATGCTTGGAAAGTCGGAAATAGGTGTCCAAAACTTCGTAAAATCGGTAGGGCTGTTCTCAAGCTTTCGAACAGAAAAACCCGGCTTTCAACAAAATTGTATATATTAGTATAGATGTGCCCGTTGTAATAAAAAACGACAGCTAACGAAATAGCTGTTAATAATTTGATTAAGGTTATATTTTTTGTCTTTTTTTCTATCTAGTAGGGATCTACCCCTTTTCGTTCTAATAACATTCACGTTATTCTGTATTCGATAGTAACATCGATAGTAACAAAATATCGATAACAAAATCGGTAAAAATATCGATATCAAAATCGATAAAAACATCGACAACAAAATTGATAAATAATCGATAACGAATTCGGTTACAAAATCGATAAATAAACGATAACAAAATCAATAAAAATTTCGATAGCAAAATCGAGAATAATATTGGTAGCAAAATCGATGACAAAATCGATAAAATTATCGAAAACAACCGATTAATAATCGATAACAAAAATCGATTAGAAAAACGATAAAAATATCGATTATTATATCGATAAGTCCCGAGAATCCCGAAAATCTCTAAAACCCCAAAATAGTTCACAGATTGTGTCTCTGTATATCTACTAATATACTTCTCTCTATTATTACCTATATTTTAATCTTTCTTTCTCTATCTTCATCTTTACTTTTATCGATATCCTTATCCTCATCTTTTTCGTTATATTTATCTTTGTTTTTACTTTTATGTTAATCATTTTCTTCATCCACATATTCCTCTTCACCTTTGCCCTTATATAAGTAAAGTGTTTAAATTTACCTTGGTCTTAATTCTTGCCTTTATCTTTACGCATCTTTGTTTTCGTTTTTATTTGTCCTTTGCCCTTTTCCCTTTCTTTATCTATGTATGTGCCTACCTTTACTTTCATTCTTGTATTGGTCGTTTTCTAAGTGTTATTCTTTAACCTTTTATTAGCAAGTTTTTGTGAAATTAATAACATATGTATATGCATTCAAGAAGCACTTATTTCCGTCCCAACCATTTCCCTTGGACCATTTCCGTTGAATTTGCCAATTTACTTCCAACCAACCAACCGCCGCTAAAGAAGTTTCACTTCAAAAAGTGGACGACGATGGATTCTGTCGTTCTTCTAAGACTACTAAACCCCGCTCAGGAAGTGTGCAACTTCCACCGGGTCCATAGCAACAGGGGCATTAGCTGGGTGGGGTTAATGGGGCATGCGAAGAGGTGCCATGAGTCATGTGGCGACTCTGCATTCCGGGCATTCGCTGGGCACCTCTGCGTTCACTCTGCTCAGGTACGAGTTTAGCCTGCTGCAGTAGCCAGAGCGAAGTTCGGTTTTTGTGGTGCGACTGAGGCAGACAAAGCTCTCACCCCTATTGCGAGTGTCGAATAGTAGCAGATAAACGAATATTACTCGATTATCGATTTTCCATGATATTGTGAATGTCGATTTCTCTTTCAATAAGCGACCATAAACTATTGGCGCTTTCTTATTGAACGAAAAACCGACTTTAAAAATACCACGGATAATCGAAAATCGAGTAATAGTCATACATGGTGAACTTAGCTCAGTGGGTAGACCGCCTGCTTTGAACTGAAGTAGCTGGTTCAAGTTCCAATGAAAATTCTGATGAGCAGATGTGGATGTTTTCCACAAAATTTTTCTTTAAAAAACGCTCAATAAAATTGTTGAATATAATTGTTATTAGGCCAAAAATAACAAAAATAATGTAAATAAAAAAAAAACGCAGAGTTTTGCAGTTAAGTTTAATTATTTTCTTTAATTTTGGTTTAATTTTATGACTATTTAAGAAAGGAGCACTATCTTAATGTACAATTAATAACGAACATTCAAAACAAAATTACGAAATCGATTAAGGTTCAAGGTTTTTTTGACTCAAAATTATTTTTTCCCAGAGAGCGGCGTGTTCATTCAAAGTTTGTAACTTTTCGCGGACCATATTTTAGCGCCCGCCGCCCGCTGGAGAACATTGATATAAAGCTTTAAATGAATAAGTTAAGTTAAAGACGCATGCACTAACATTCCAACTTTAGCATGCGTACTTGACTGCGCGACTGTAAGCGTATATCAGCTGGAGCTTGCATCCACGGCTCACCATCAGATTGCATAGGACATGTGGCCTTTACGACAACCTGAAAATAAAGTATGTTGAAACTGTTTAGGATCTGAATTTTCATATTAGGTCTTAAAGCTAAGGAATCTGTTAAGTGTTCTTACACGATATGTATTTCCATCTGTAAATTTGACTGTTTCGATGCATACATATGTGGGGTTCGGAATCTCATGCAATTGCATGCTTTTATTGCGCATAATCAAATGGAAAAGGTTGAAATGTCTTTGCGAATCATGAAATTTCTTGTAAAATGGCATTCAATCGTAAGTGCATATTTTGCCGTAAATTCATGGTTTTGCATATTTTGCAAAAATTACCTGTTTTTGCATATTTATTGCGCCTACTTTACAGCAAATGCATATTTTTTGCATATTTTTACTTTTTTTTACTAACCATTTAAATTTAGCACAAAATTTCTTGACAAAAAAAATCACCTATAATTTTTTCCCAAATATTCATCTGCATATCTTCTCGGATAGCCAAGCTGCCATTAAGGCACTATTCTACCTCTGTTATAGCTTAAACAGACGGCAGCTTTGATCCGGATCAACTCGGACTTAATCGCGATCAACTGCAGTTAATTCCCGAGTTGATCCGGATAAACGCTGCCGTCTGTTTATGCTTTTAGGTCTCAACTAGTGGAGGACTGTAGGAGACAGCTGGCCAGCGTTGTTGAATTAACGATTTCGTCGTCATTTTCACTTTTTTTTAGCTCAATGACGATTTGACGATTTTTTTGCCGTAATGACGATTTTTTATTTTAGTTTTTCCACTAAATTACATATGTATGTACATATGTAAAAAATTTGTTACAGGAAAACGTAATCCAAAATACAACCATGCATTTATCTAGTTTTGTTCAACAACCGTGCTTATAGTTATATTAAATTTGTTCTAGAACTGTAACCAAATAGTTAATTTGCACTGCTGAAACTGATTTCAAAGAGACAGAAAAGTAGGAGCGAATTTGTTCAGTCAAAATTACAAAATTATCTATCAGTTAGTAAATGCTAATGTTACACTAAGGGTCTTCACATCCATTTTGGTAGATTTGGTAAATTGCTGGTTGACACTCGGTAATTTTTAGTCTGGCAAACTATGTTTATCAACAGCGGATTCGTAGCTTTTTTTCCTAAAAAATTACTTGCAACAGAAAATTTAAGAAATTTTACTTACTCATATGCGTTATGCCTTTCGGCAGCGGGCGGATTTAAAATTGAATAAATATCGAAAAGCTGATTGTAGTTTACCAACTACCAGAAATATTACCAAGCTTCCTTCACGATAATTCGGTAACCGGTACATCGATAATAAAATAATTTTACACAAACAAAATAAATTGGGAAAAATTATCGAACACCGAGTACCAAGCTCGGTGTGAATACCCCTACTTTAAAACTGGATCAAAATCTTCAATAACTTCAAGCCAATTGTAATTTTAAATTGTCGTTAACAATTCTAAATCCACTTTTATTAACCCATATGCAATGTGGGTTCCATTTGGTTTTATAATGTGTGGTTATATTTATTGGGCCGTATGCATAAAACCAAAGCAAATGCTTTTTCCTAAAATTTCAGACCTTTTACTAAATTTGTTCAAATAAATTTAAGTTAAAGGTATGCAATTTTAAGAAAACGCAATTGCTTAGTTTTTATGCATACACTCATTGTATGTAATTCCTTTGTATTGTTGATTTTGCTAAAAAATACAACAAAAGGAATGTTTAGCAAAAACAAAACCGACTTCAATTCTCATATAAAAATTTAAGATTATCGTTAATTTCTTCACGATCCAATTATCGGATCTAAACAAAATTAGTATGGGACAACCCTTGAGGTACCACCTTCGAAATTATCGAAATCGGTTAACGTGGTCCAAAGTTATGCGGTAACATACATAAAAAAAAAATATCCCGACAAACTGATAACCTTCTCCTTGTTGTGAAGTCGGTTAAAAATTTGACGATTTTTTGGCCGAAATGACGATTTTTTAAGATAAAGTGACGATTATCCAGCGAAAAGTTATGCGGTAACATACATAAAAAAAAAATATTCCGACAAACTGATAACCTTCTCCTTTTTGTGAAGTCGGTTAAAAATTTGACGATTTTTTGGCCGAAATGACGATTTTTTAGGGTAAAGTGACGATTATCCAGCGAAAACTTTCGGCAACGCTGCAGCTGACCTATATCTCTGATCAATACGAAATTACCCTAACACGAGTCCCCGGCATTCGNAATACAACAAAAGGAATGTTTAGCAAAAACAAAACCGACTTCAATTCTCATATAAAAATTTAAGATTATCGTTAATTTCTTCACGATCCAATTATCGGATCTAAACAAAATTAGTATGGGACAACCCTTGAGGTACCACCTTCGAAATTATCGAAATCGGTTAACGTGGTCCAAAGTTATGCGGTAACATACATAAAAAAAAAATATCCCGACAAACTGATAACCTTCTCCTTTTTGTGAAGTCGGTTAAAAATTTGACGATTTTTTGGCCGAAATGACGATTTTTTAAGGTAAAGTGACGATTTCCAGCGAAAACTTTCGGCAACGCTGCAGCTGACCTATTCTCTGATCAATACGAAATTATCCTAACACGAGTCCCCGGCATTTACGGAAACGCGACTGAGGGCGAACTAGCAAGGTGCGACTCCGCACTGAATGTGGCCCAGGGAGATTTAATTAATTAATTCCAACGGCTTTTTACCCTCCATTCCCGCCCAATCGACACGAGGGGCGCAGTCCGTATGACGGACGGAACTTTTTGTTGTTTATTTTTTGGTGCCGAATAGTGGAAACAGGAGTTCGTTAAGTGTCGACTATTAAAACTATTCAGCTACAGAATCAAATTCATCAGCTGATTGGATATGCTAAAGATAGTATTTCAATTATTGAGAGTGGAAATAATAGTTTTCTTTATAGCAAAAATCGAGTCCGATATGTCAAACGTGCTGGAGTGAGAGTTAAAATCTTGACAAAAAACACGGAATGATTCGCTTAGTTCAAAATTAGTTTTGCATGGCTTCAAAAATAGAGGTCGAAAGTGTCTTGACACTCGAGAGGGAACATTAAAATTTACCTCAGCCAGAAGGGCCGGGCAATTAATCAAGCATGTCATTAGGGGTATTCTCTGAGTCTTGCAAAGCCCTTGCACGGTGCACGGATTGCACGGTTTGCAAAGCTGTCCCATACGAAAACCGGTTTTAACCGTGGAATCCGTGCAATTTGTGCACCATGCAAGGGCTTTGCAAGACTCAGAGAATACCCCTATTAATTTTACGATAAATATTATACCTAGCATTTCTCTACGAGTTGCGAGTGTAGGCAAATTTATGAGCTTTAGACGACTTGTGTAAGGGGGGGATTGTAATCTGAATCCCAGTTAAAATTACGCAATGCAAAAAGCAAGAATTGTTTTAGAATTGATTCAATCCTTTCTGAATTAACTTGGTAGTGGGGATTCCAAACAATAGATCCGTATTCTAGTGTAGGTCCAACTAAAGTGATAAAAAGAGCTTTTGTAACATAAGGATCTTTGAACTCTTTTGACCATCGCCTTACAAATGCAAAAACGCCTTTGGCTTTATTGACTGTAACATTAATATGATGGTTGAAATTGAGTTTGGAATCCATTGTGATACCAAGATCGATAAAAAAACCTGCTCCAGATTATAATTTGATATTGAATAAACAGCTGGTTGAACAGCCCTCCGAGAGAAACACATAACTTTACATTTTTGAAGGTTTAGTGGCATATAGTTTGCATTACATCACCTAGCCACTTTGCTCAGATCCGCTTGTAACAAAGACCTTTCTTCGATAGAGGACAATGTTTTAAAAAGTTTCACATCATCGGCATACATTCAAATTTTTGAATGTTTTATTATAGATGAAATATCATAAATGAATATCTGGAACAGAATCCTACCAAGGTGGCTTCGCTGAGGAACTCCTGAAGAAACTTTAATGATGTTGGAAGAACAATTATTAACAATAACTCTTTGTGTTCTATCAGAGAGGCCAGATGAGATCCATTGAAGAAGACTGGACTGAAAGCCGATTAGGTAGAGTATAGGGATGAGTAACGAGTGACATACTTTGTCAAAAGCTTTTCTGAAATCGGTGTATATTACGTCTGTATGAGCATTTTCTCTAAAACCGTTGGATACATGAGCTGTAAACTCCAATAAATTAGTGATAGTAGATTTTCCTTTAGAAAACCCGTGTTGAGATTGTGAAATTGAAGAAGATATAGAATATGTCAGCTGATTAACAATAATTTCTTCGAATAATTTGGGGATGGCGGAGAGCTTCGCTATGCCTCGATAGTTTTCTATAGAGGACCTGCTGCCGTTTTTGTGAAGTGGTATTATGAAAGACTCCTGACGGAAAAAAGAGTTGTTAAAGGCTCGCAGATGTTCTCAGCGCAGTTTTTAAGAAAACAGGTTGGAATATGATCAGGCCCAGGCCTAAATGACGCTTTTAAGGTTTTAAAATAGTGTATAACTTCATCGGAAGATATTACTGGAATATAAGCAGAGTTGATTGGACAAAGCTCGTACGGATAGTCTCCACTTATAGGGAAGTCTACAGAATAATTGGACCTAAAGAACTGGGCAAACATGTTGGCTATCGCTAGACACAGTGTTGCGATAATGCAAAGCGGACCGAGAACCATGTAAAAATTACCGCAATTAGTCACTTGAAGGCCAAGCAGATGTGGAATCATACAGAATTACCCGGCAGTTCAGGCTGTCCTACGACCCACTTAAAACCAAAGCACTCTTGGGATTGAGAAAAGAAGATACCTACAAACTTACTGCAGTGTGCAACTGTCCCCACGGTTGCCAGCCGTCCCATTTAAGGCGGGACTGTCGCGGATTTAAGAGCTATGTCCCGGTCCCGGGACAATACCTGCCGGGACACAAAATTTCCCGGTTTTTGGTAATAAAACAATTTAGAAATCTAAATATAGAACTGTCCCGGTTAAAATGAGTGAAGTACAAAGCATGTTTGATATATATTTTTTTGTTTGGAAGAAACTACCTGCAAATGAATTCCCAAAGATCAACCCGATTTTTTTCCAACTCCAAACTGGGACTTTGTTATACTAAAATGCCAACTTGTATTCAAATGTATTGAATTTTCCAGAGTTTTGAACGAAGACATTTTTTTTATGTTTTTTGTTGTAGTGTGAACAATATTTTTATAAAAAATTCGCGGAAAATTTTAAGTAAAAAATGTTGCATACATTTTGAAAAATTCTCTGTGCCAATAATTTAGTGCGGCACTGTACATACATACATACATATAGAGAAATTTATAATTTGTTGTGATTTTTATTTCAATTGTAGTAACTGTTTTAAATAATTTAGAAATATTATCATTAAAGCTTCGTTTTGTAAAAAATTTTATGTAGAAATTTTCCTTTTTTGTTCAACAATTTGATTGAGCTTGAGACCGTTATTAATGAAAATTTTTGTGGAAAATCAACGGCAATCTACTGTTTGGAAGAATTTATAGCTGATATTTCGGAGATCACCACATCTCCTCATCAGACTTCTTCAACCGCCGTGACTGGGATATGAACCAGTGACCTCGGGTTACATAACCAATGGTATACCCACTGAGCTAAGTTCGCCACGTTAACTATTGTTACTTTTTCCTCCTTTTCATATTTAGGGGGTTGTTCAATGTCTGGTTAACACATATCGGAGGTAGAAGCTCCGGTTAAATACAACGACTGCTTTATCGATCACATCTTATATGCATGATGTCGAAATAGTCGATAATGATGTTTAAACCGGAAGTAGGGATGCAAACGATGCATCGATATTTTTGAAACATCGATAATATCGGTTCAAACTTCGTGGTTGCCATCGATGTTTACAATCTCCTAAAATCGCTAAATTGACGATACTTCGATGCCAGTTTCAGCGATGTTTTAACATCTTCCAACATTTTTTGACTGGCCATGAATTTTATTGCTTATTCTTTTGAGGAACATTCAGAAATTCCGAGTTTACTCTTATCTTTCGCTACTAAAAATGCTTACTTAGGGCCGTTTGCCACATGTCTAGTTAACGCTAACTGGAGGTACATCCTTCAGTTAAGCACGTTAACTGCTTTATCGATCACATGTTATATGATGGTGCAAATGGCCCTTAGTCATTAAACAAGGACCGGGATCCCGTTGAAATTTCACCGAAATTGGGCCCTGGAACTTTAGGCTCATCGAACTTACGACGCACAGTGTTTCGACTATATGGAGGCAGATAGAAAAAAAGTCATGGTGATAGTTAATAAAAAAAAAAAACACCAGTTCGACTTAGAGAGGGAAAAGTAAAAGTCACAAATACCACATTTCACATTATTTACTCACTCCCCTTCTTCACGAACGATACATTTCCAAAGAAATACGGGAATCGGCGCGATACCGAGTAATCAGTTAAGTTGCCTTTGGCGATTAACCCATTAAAGAAAATTTTTCTTTTTCAACCATAATCCATTATTTAAATATCGTGGAATATTCAGGTGAAGGTATTTATCATTTATTTGGTACTTTCCTATTTTCTTACCAAAAAATTTGCTTTGAAATGTAGATGCTAAAGATTATTAGTAAAAAAAAGTGAGTACCGGTCCGAGGTCTTGAAATTAGACAAATTTTTAGAGAATTTTATGTAATTTTAGAATATATAATTTGATCTTTGCGCGCGACTTTGCAAATATATGTGATTTTTGATTTTCAAAATTTTTGATTTTCAGCCTCTTTTTGCATAATTTCGCGAAAAGAATTTTTCGAACAATGAAAAAATCTCACCCAACATTGGAAAAAAGCGAGTATTTGCACCTAAGTCAATTTATAGTATAACCTTTGTTTTCTGAGAGTGAAAAGCAGGAAACAAAAATTTACCAAAATTCCATCACATTTAACGACTGGTCCCACATTTTTTGTGATTTTTGGACGTTATAGTGATCCAATCTTCCCATATTTCATATTGAGGTTTTTCTAATAAAAAAGTGAGCACAAACTAAATTTCATCGAAATAGGATGAAATCTAATGATTCCGCCCACAAGAGTAGAAGGCGTGGCAATCGTTCCATCTTTACCAAATTTCATAATTCCCTATTTCTAAGTAAACCTAGAGCACATGTCAAGTTTCAGTGAAATTGTTGCCGGTTTACTATTATTTCCACCTGCCTCCATATAGTCGAAACACTGTGTGACGGCATGCATTTCTATTCTATTTATAGGAAGGGTAAAGGAGTGGTAAATAAATACAGGGAAATACATCCATATGTAAGTATATTTCTAATTGAATTACAGATAGTTTGAATTGAAAAGTATTAAATCTTCCTTTTAATGTGACTACAACCTAACAACTTTTGAAACATCGGAAACCATCGATATATCGATGTTTTTCTGGCGATGTATTTTAGCATCGATATTAATTTTTCCGATGCATCGAAACATTGATGTATCGATGTTACTCCCCAAAATTTGCATCCCTAACCGGAAGTAGTGATAACCAGACATTGAACAACCGGCCCTTAAACCCAAAAACAAAAAAAAAATAATTTTAGGGTTGTTCACTCTCGGAATCGGTGTGCCATCGATGCGA
Source organism: Rhagoletis zephyria (assembly GCF_001687245.7). Taxonomy (NCBI): domain Eukaryota; kingdom Metazoa; phylum Arthropoda; class Insecta; order Diptera; family Tephritidae; genus Rhagoletis; species Rhagoletis zephyria. The sequence goes on along the minus strand of NW_016167916.1, from coordinate 4,294 downwards.
ATGTCTAATTAGAGCCTGACCTTCTTCGTCCAGGTGGTGAAGAGGGTCGCCGTTGATTTCGTTCCGGCACTTTTTAAACAGGTGGCCACCCTCTTCAGGCACCTCAAAAATATTTTAATTGTGTTTCTGTAAGCTCTTTCTGTACTGTATAGTATTTTAAGCGTAAGACTTTTGTATAATTTAACTAAATTTTACTTTTGAAACAGGTGGCAACCCTCCTACATTTAGCTAGAAAATACAACTTATTCAAAACCATTTCTTTTGATACCCATATTGGGATAATTCGTTTAACTTAATAAATAATTTGAATTTGATTTTCGTATATATGGCAACCCTTTAAAAGACTAAAACCATACTGCACATCTGCAGTTCAAGCCCTTTCATGTGACACCTCATTTTTTAAAATCGAACGAACGATACAGATTTTATGACGTGATGTTAAATATTTAACGCAATCCTCTGCGGCAGAGAAATTTTGAATTCGATTTTCTAACGTGTGGCAACTCCTTTCATGGAACTAAGGCTATGGTGTACACCCGAAGGACAAGGCCTTTCATGTGACACCTCATTTTTGAAAATCGAACGAACGATACAGAGTTTATGGCTTGGTGTTAAATATTTAACGCAACAATCTCCGAACTCGATTAAGAAGTTTCACTTCAATAAAAAAATAAAACTGAACTCGTATTGAATCCTGAACGTCTGCTCTGAATACCATTTAATACCATGAAATTTAAAAAAGGGACAACGTAGCCTCTCGCTGACTTACTCGTATTTGCCTAGCTTGACCAATCCGCACAGGTTTACTTATGCCACACTGTAGTTGAGCCATATGGAATGAAGATACAAGACCGAAAACTTCCATAATACCATCAGAAATAGAGTTGTCTATCTTAGCATTTGAATCTGAATTACTGAGCTCTGCAAGATATATTAGTACACTCTGAAAATGTTATTGAAATCTCGATTAAAACATACCACAAAGTTTGCAGCCTGCTCCCCAAGAATCAATGTTAAGGAAGATAATCGATTGCAGTTCAGGCAGCTCGGCAAGATGACCGTCCAAATACAGATCCAACTTTTTTTCAATTCGTTCACATTCACGTTGTACTATTTGTTGAGTACCGAAACCAAAATAAATTAGCTACAATTACAAAATGCAACTAATTTAATTTTTTGGTTTTTGATTATTTTAAAATCAACTCTTGGATTACCTTATTAAAAATACGACTACTTAATACGTAAAATCGAGATTCTCGGGTTTTATGAAAATTATAAGTGACCAACGCATCCACTCCAATACTGAAGTAGTTATAAACATGTATCGTTTTGATTGGATGTCGTTGAATAGGCAGTCTATAATGTAGTCTTTCAACTTGTAAGTCGAAACGATCTAAATTTACTGATCGGGCCCGCTTAATCTTAAAATATAAACAATTTTTAAATTTTTGGAATGTTTTAATATAAGTGCTAAAAGCAAACATACATTTCTGAGGATTGCAACCGGATCTAAACTTGCAGGCGGCTCTGGGCCCCAACCCATCACTCTTGAAAGATCGTTACCTGTTCCCAATGGCATTATAGCAACAGAAGGTATAGGCTACAAATATATGTATTTTATTCATTTTGAGCAAAAATATTCAAATATGCTACCTTTATATTGAGAGCGTGGATTGTGTTTAATACCCAACCGACAGTGCCATCTCCTCCTGCTACCAGAATGCGACAAGGCCTTGGAGTAGCCTTCGCTGCCCATTGCATGGCATCTTGAGGACCGCGAGTACCCAGTTCCATTACTTGCAGAGGGTGGAGATAACCTCGCAGCAAAGATACAACATCTGAACCTGTACTGCTTCCAGATTTTGTATTAGCAATCACTATTAAAGGCTCCCAACTTTCAATGTTAGGTGGTTTAATGCCAGCTAAATGTAATCGTACCGACTCGCGAGTGCGCGCCGCAACAATACAATACGGTGGAAAGATCATGTCCCGAAATTCACCCAAATCACACTCTGATCGTGCATCTATATTTTTATAGCAGTTATTGTGATAGCAACGATGACACCATGCACATCGCCAACCAAATAGGCCTGCGGTGGCGTGATAATCGATTTCGTCCCTACATGCAACGCAGACTACTCCAACGGGCAGGTTGCCACGAACCCATAGATGACGCATCGATTTTTCATTTCGAATCCATTTATCTTTGCAGCGATAATTGTTGTCTATTTCTTTGGTGCACATATTTGCGGAATGAGAACAAACACCACAGCAATCACAGAAGAGACCTGCCGAAGAGGTCAAAAGGATCTCACATGCATTGCAATAACAGACCTGTAGAAACGCAAAATACTTCAACTAAGCAATGTTACTTTTATACAATTATATGTAGATACAGTCATCTGGATATTGTAAACTAGCCTTTTCGAGTAGCTTGATAGATTTCCAGCTATGTTTCGTTTTCCTTGGTATGAAAATTACGTCCTCCAGTAATAAACTGCGACAAAAAGCGAATAACGCACATAATGCTAGTAGTGATCCAATTAGCGCTTCGGAACTTAATTCAAAACTGGTGAGTTGAATACTCATGTTCTTGTTTTTATTTTACACTGCATTTGCACCTTTGGACACTTCAAAAATTAATTTTGAGGAAGACTTAATGTTTTTGTTTTTTCATTCCGATTACATTAAAAACAACGGCGAATTTATACGCTTTGGCAAAGCGAATTTCACCTTGTATAAATTCGCTTTGTTGAGGGTGGTGTTCAAAGCGAATTATATGTACGCTGCAGTTATCAGATTAGGTTCGTTACGCACGCTATAAAAATGGGTATTAGAGAGCGAATGCGTTCTACTTTTGGATAGTAAATTTCTTCTTCGTGCCCGAAACCGCCCGGACTAGGTTTGTTCCACACACTTTCCGGGCTGTTTCGGTAATTAGGGCGTAAAAATAAGTTACTCTCTCACAAGTGTTAAGAATAGCTTTGTTCCAAACGCTTTCCGGGATGTTTCTTTAATAACAGCGTAAAAATAAGTTACTCTCTTACAAGTGCCAAAAATGTGTCAACATTTGTCAAAAGTGCCCAGAGCGTGAGGAACGCAAAAAAACACATTTCGGGCCCGGAATCAGCAAATCGGCTCTAAACAATAATTTTATGTGTATTTATCATACATGACGAATAAAATTAGCAAAGAAATACATTTCTTGAAACTTCTCTGGTATTTTCCATTTCCGCAAAAGCTGTTATGGCAATTTCACTTTTTGCACATTTGCGCCCGGAAAAAACTCCGGGCTGTTTAGGGCATGAAGAAAAAGACATTTACGATCCAAAAGTGGAACGTATTCGCTCTTTATTACCTTTCCTTCCTTCCTTTTCTTTTGTACGTGTTTATTAATATATCTGTACTGTGATGTTTTCGGAGGGTACTAGCTCTTACTGCCAATATAGAAGTATTACATATATGAGAGGAGCTCTACATGTACATTGGTAACTAGGTAAAAAGTTCTGTAACAGATTTTGGATCGCTTATTAAAAAATGGAAACATATATTTTTGAATCTTAAGAAATCAAGGCAAATAGCAAAATCGGCTAAAAACGGCTATTTTTTTACAAAGCGGCTAACAAATCGGCTGCCGGCTAAACCGAAATTTCTCGGGCTGTTTGCTATCGCAACCGACTAAATCTAGCCGGCAAACGGCTGGAAAGGCAACACTGTTGGCAAGTTACTAGATATTTCTTGCTGGAGGATACGAAACACAACTTATGTCTTACTATGTACTGGAATAAACTAAAAAATATTAATAATTGTGAGTATTTTTCATATACATTATTTTTTCGTTATTTGAAGGCCAAAATCTTACTTTTTTGATTTCAGAATAACTCAGCACAATAAAAAAGATTACTGATTGATCATTTTTCTGAACCAAAGTACTCTTGTGTATACGTAGTACCGACTTTCTTTCATTTCCGACGGATGTAACCACTTTGTAAAAGCATCGGTACGCTTACGAGCAGGAATGGAAGGAAAAGTTTCGGCTATTTATGTATTTGTATCTATGCTATTAGTTCGTCGCTAACGCTTAGCAAAAGTATAGATTCGTCGGATGAAATAATTATATCTATACAAAGATCATTAAATACAAATAGCGTGAACCCTTGACAAACTTTGTTAATGCTTGCAAATTCGGAAAAGAATAGTACAGGTATACAATATACAAATTTTAATACATGTGTATATAATTTCTACTATCTGTTTATTTTTTGATTAGCATCACAGAGCTCTGATAATGGTA
>NW_016167915.1:11579-20380 GCF_001687245.7 Rhagoletis zephyria | reverse complement strand
GGGCAGAGCTTTGTCACGTTTGACGCGGAACGTCCCATATATATATTTAGAACTGCAACAAAGCCCATAATGTTTTCCGTGTAGTATTGTGTATTATATGGGGGAAGAATACTTTTTCGTAGAAATGGCATATAATTTCTGAGAATCAATATTCTTCCATCGGACAGTAGACTAATACCGAATTGTTTATTTTACGATTCTTAATACTAATGATTTTTTAACTCCCCATTGCATTTATGTGGGGTTTTTGGGGGACTTATAAAAAATAGATAATATTAAAAATATTTTTAAATAAACAATTGGGTGGTGTCCCCTTAAGAGAAATAGAATTTACTGATCGAAAAATATTGATTTTCAAGAATTCTATAACATTTTTGCGAATATGTGTTTTTTCTCCATATAAAATTCATCGAATACTTCATAAGGCTTTGAGGCAGTTCTAAATATTTTTTTTTAATTTTAAATAAAAAAATACGGGTATTCTGTTTTTCCATTTAGAAAAATACTAGAGGATGAGAGCTTGTCATTTTCAACTCATGTATTTTGGGACCACCTTAATGTCCAACCATGGTATTTCAACCTGGCTACTGCGATACAGGCATACATGTGTAAATATTTTTTACTCCATTTTTCTTATGCAGCTTTTGACCCAGAACTAATAGCAAAAAGAAAAAAGTAAACTAAAATAATGAGTCCCCAAAAATGTTGTTACGAAAATGCGTAAGTTTATTCATTCATTTCTATGATAATTGATTTGACCGCCAGCTACGTCGTCACAGCAATTTGCAAAATCAGTTGAAGGCTCTAATGTAATAAAGTCACAAATAAATATCTTTTGCTCCACTGCTTTAAGGAAATTTATGTCGAAATACTTTTTATTTTTACTTTTATTTTTGCTTGGTTTACGTTTTTTTTAATTATAATCGCTTTTGATCCAAACCTCTGGTCGCTTGCAACACATATGCCATAATTTTTTTTCGGCAAATTTTACTTTGATTTTACTGCATCCATTGATGTTTATCTTCATTCACCTTTTTCGCTTACAAAATGCAAACTATAATTTGGCACATTTTTGTGCATATGCAAATATTTCATGTATAATACATATATGTATATCAACATATGTAGCTGCATATGTACCTATAATGTACTATGTATTCAGGTATCTACATATCTACATACACAGTTATTATATTGTTGATTGAAATACGTAATCCACGCTTTTGCAGATTTGCAAATTTTTTGCGTTTTTTTTTTGACATAAAATATGTAAATATCAAAAGATTGTATGTAAACATGAGGGTGTTCGATTATTCATATTTTTTGCGAACCCGGTTTTCGAGTTATTCGAAAAATTGCAGGTTGAAAAACATGGGTTCCGGATTTTGAAAGTAAGAAAAAACCGGTTTTATTTTACATAGTTTTCATACAGTGCAAGTGCATATATTGGTATGAATTCTTGACTAAAAACTACAATAAAACTATTATCAATAAAGATAGCTTTTATTTAGAAAAGGGTAAAGAAAAGTACGTGCAAAGTTTTTTTTAGATCAAAAGTAAACTCGGACTCGGAAGGTTCACGCCTCGAAAAAAAAGCAAACCTCCGAGTCTTCTTTTCCCATAAATAAATAAAATAAAAAACTTTTTAATATACAACGCTTTTATAAATGAACTAAAAAGTGGAAAATAATATTTCTCAGGCCCATAGAATTTGTTGTAATAACTTTTGATTTTGAAATTTTAGCAAAAGTCATTATAAACCATTTATGAGATGGAAAACGAAAAACGTGAAGCGTGAAGCTTAAGTGCCAAACATTCATTTATTGAAATCAAAACTGATATGCTGTGCATGCCCAAATAACCTAGGATATAATTTCATACTATATAGGGCTTTGCCTTAAACTGGAAAAAGCGTTGAAAACTTTGAAGACCCCAAAACTCTTACTGAGAGGTCAAAATTTTTATGAAATGGATATACCGGTGTGTTTGATAAAAAGATCCGGTTTATTTGATATAGATTTCCAAAAAAAAAAAACATCGGCTGAAATCCTAGTCAATCACCCTCATAGGAAAGAAAAAAGTTTATAGTGACTCACTCTAGATGGAAGCCTTACTTGAGGAAAGATTTGTTGGCATAAAAACTTCCGCCCTTTTCAGTCTCTAAAAACATACATAATAAATCACTACTTATTGGAAGAAAAAAACATGCTTTTGTGCCCTCTGGTTAAATTATTCTCCGCTCGTAAAATGCAGTTTTTTTTTTATTCAAATCCTTCTCGACTGAAATGTACGGTCCATTGATGTGTCTCTTTGCGTTGGAGACCGTTGAGGTCCAGTAAAAAGAAATGGAAAAAAAGACTTGACGATTGGGGCCCAATTACACTTACAATTTTATTAGTAATCAGTAAGATTGCAACTTTTATTTGAGTTTACACATTTTTTGACTTTGGTCACATATCGCCTGTAAATTGTATAAAGGACATAAATAAATACAGGTAAAGGTAGTATGTATAAAATTACAACTTTTCTCATTCTATTAATTCCTCATTTTGCAAATCTAACTACATACATACTTAAATGCGTAGCTCAAGCGAAACCGCCTCTCACATCTATGTCAATCGTTTCCTCGGTGGTCTTAGAAATTGATGTGTCATCAGTTTTTAGTGTTGTTTTTGTGGTCTCATCTAGCGCTATGGATTTTTCAGTACTTCTTGTTACAGTAGTTTCTTCGCTTGTAGAAGATGTCGCCGTTTCTACTAGTGTAGTACTCGTGCTGGTATTAGCAACTGCCGGACTTTTTTCATTTTCCCCGCCTTCATTATCCTCATTCCTATTACGTGGTCGCAACCAATTATTCACATTTCTGGTGTCCGGCTGTTCGTCCTCTCCGCTTAATTCATCAGTGCCTGGCTCCAAGTGGCCACCATGCCATCGAAGATGATGAAATCTATGCCGCCCATGTGGCCATTGTACACGCCACGGGTGGTGTGGATCGGCCGCTATCACTCCTGTGTCCAAAACATTTACAACCGAACCCGCCGCTGGCACTATTTTTATTGAACGATGAATAGTAACAGTCGCACTTCCAGTGCCAGGATTAACGTTCACCGTAGATGTTCTGAAATTATGTTCCGATTCCTCATTAAACCGCCTACGATTAACCGTATTTTCTATTTCTTCACTTGATTCCTCAGAATCTGGCTGATAGGGAGCTCCACGCCACCGAGAATGAAGAAATTCGTGTCTTCTATGTGGCCTTTCTAAACGCCATGGATGATGTGCATGATCGGGCATGCTCACTTCAGTGTCTAACACATTTCCATTTAGTCTCGCTGCTGGACGAACTCTGGTTGCATGTTGAATAACAGCTGCCGTCGATTCCTCTGAGCTTAGTTCAGACTCACCATAATTGGGATTGTTTCGCGGCACATTTAACTCAGAACCGCCAGGGAAGTGTGGAATTGATCGCCTTTCCCATGGATGCTGATCTCTTGCTATTGGCAAGTATTCGCTATTTGTATCAACATCGGTGTGTGCAGTAGAAAAATGTCGTCTCTGTGGCCGGTTGTTGTCATAGCCAACTACTGTGCTAACACCAGTAAGTGCACAGAAAAGCGAAAATATCGCAATGTAGTTTATTCGAGCGCACATTTTTGAGTTGTGTGTTGTTAGAACGGAAGTTAAGGTTTGACTAAAGTGCAAAAACGCCGCCTGTTCAAAACATTTCCCAAGAATAAACCCTTATCAGTTGATTAACATTTAAATATGTGTATTGAAAATATATTTGAGGTTATCAAAAAAAACTTAGTGATAAGATAATTCGTGCGAATTTCAAATTGCTTATAAATATTACACCGTGCGTCAGACAATTTTACATGCAAAAAGTCAACATAGTCGCAAAAGCAAAAACTAAATAAAATTTGTTTTAAGTGTTTCTCTCTGATAGCAGAATTTTTTCAAAGGGCTTGGAATTTTCTAAGAAAGGCTTAATGCAAAATTTTTTATAGGAAATTCAGTGCAATCTTTAAAAACAATAAAATAGAAAATTTTGTAGAATTGGAAAAAAATGTTTTTTTTTGTCAATGTTATTGCGGCTTATTAACATTTTATTTTTAATATTTTTATTGAGTTTTGTACCACGATTGTTTATTAGGAAAAATTGAAAAAGCAACAAAGTCTAAGCGGTAGAAGTGTTATAGCAGCTATTTCGGAGATCACCACATCTCCTCATCAGACTACTTTGAGTAGGATTCGAACCGACGATTGCACTGACTCAGCCAGTTGCCTAGGCACTGTGCTAAGTTCGCCTTGCCTCGAGCTCAATAAAAATTGTTGAATATAATTGTTATAAGGCCATAAAATAACAAAAACAAACAACTTAAGGACGAGCACACCTAAAATGTATGAAAATTCTTTAAGTATTTTCGCACACTTAAGTGAATGGTACTAACCTGCTACATTTTTAAACCCTTTTGGACTGGCACCCACATATATATAGCTAAAGTTTTTGGAAATGTAATAATATATGTACAAACATAGTTCAGTTGGCATATTTGTAATAAACGAAATATAAATAACACAAAAAATTCAGATTTATTTTTCTAAAATTTGAAAAATATATAATAAATGAAATATATAATAAATCAAAGAAGATATTCTCCTAATAATATCTGCAACAATTTTCAATTTTCACCTTTCGTCTGTGAATTTTTCATAACAACAATCTTTTGAACTTTAGAACTCAGAAGAGAAATATGCCTGTATATTAGGGATGTAAATTTTTTCGCTTTTTACGATGCCGGGATTTTCGGAATGCCGTTATCACAATCCCGGGATCCCAGGATGAGTTTCGGGATTTAGATTTTCATTAATTTTCAACAACTTAAATCAAAAAAATTGCTTCTATCTCTCCTACGAAAAATAAGTAATAAATAAATTGGTTTAAAAGCTACTTTTTTATTTAAAGTAGCGTCTTTATTTTTTCTCTCTGACGTCAGGATTTATTTTAAAGAACTTTGTAAAATTTAAAAAAATTCAATGCAATGTAGGATAATAAATATGAGTAACAAATGAAAGAGGATACTTCTTTAGAATTAAAAAAATAAATACAATTTTTGGATTCGCAAGAAAAAATAGGTAATTTTAAAAAATTCAATGCAATGTAGGATATTTATTATATGAGGAGAGGATATTTCTTTAGAATTAAAAAAAAAATATACAATTTTTGGATTCGCAAGGACAAATAGGTAACTTTTTAAGCTATTAAAGCTATCGAGTTTCTATAAGTCCTTAACATATAATTTTTTCAAAAACAAATATAGAAAAATTTCAAGGATAAAATTTTAATAGGATATTTTCAATACTTATCAGACCTTATGCACAAAAAAAAAATTGAACCTTTTTAATTTCTACATAATTTCCTCTTTAATTTGATACCCATACTTCTTTTCTAAGCACATTTCGCTGGATTTTTGAAATAATTTTTGAATTTATGACGTCAGAGTGAAAACCGCAAACTCAATTTTACAATATTTGGCCCATGGTATCGCGAATATATTGAGTTTTGTGTGTAAAATTTACTATTGCACGGTGTTATGTGTATGATGAGCTAGACATTTATAAAAAAATATTATTTACTAAATAAAAATAAATAAATAAATATAGCCAATATAAAATAAATATAGTCAAGAAGAGGAGTTTCTATTATTGCCATCAGTGCAAATTATAAATCCCGAAAATCCCGGCATTCTTGAGGCCCCAAAAAGGTGTGGGAATCTCGGGATTAACATTCCTACTGAATATACATAAAACCGGTGGGCGTGTGCACCCTGACTCTCGAATGAGGATAGCCCCGGAATCCTGCCTGGCTAACTTATAAGCCCCATTTTCGAGAATATTGCGATGACAATACATAGAATAAACTAGACTAAAGATAATAGTTAATTACTAGCTGGTAGTCGATTTATAGATTTGTTAGCATATTTCCTAATCAGGATTACTCCTTCATTATTTTCTGGTCCCCAGAATTTTCGATATGGGGAGTCGAATTGTATACTTCCACGAGTTGTGTTGAATATTAGACAACCTTGTGAAATCACTACTCCAGATCCAAATGAAAATATCATTTTGAGCAAATAAATTTTCTGCGATTTTTTTAGTACCGTCAATTATCATCTAAGATTTGAGATCACTGCCTATAAATAAGGCTGCCTCTAATGGGGCTTTATAAATTGAGGTAAGATCGCTGTTCCCTTTGTTTGGGATTTAATCGAAATTTCGGCATAATGTTTGTAAATCTTAACAATATTATTGCTTGTGTTCTGAATTTGGATCGAAGTTGAGTAAGTATTATTATTCTTCTTTTTTTTTGTAAATAAAATTTATTTCTCAAAGTCAAGAACACCACATCAGAGTCTAACAACGACGGCATATCAGGCCCAATCTTCAAATGCCACCGCTATGACCATCGCCACTAACACTGCCATCTCCAACCGACAGCAAGGAAAGCCGCTCCAATGGCGTTAAGAAACCGCAAGGAGCATACGGGACGGAAACTTCCTAACCGTAATGTGAATTAGTTTTAATGCTTCTGTGCTGCTGACTTTAAGACCATAATGCTCAACCCATCGGCTCAACAAACCGGTTGTCTACCGCATTTGGAAATAAAATTTACCACTTAGGCGGTCATTCCCTCCAGCCCGAACTTGCGTAGTACCTACTGATTTGATAGTAGCAAGTCATAATGCTGAAAACATCACTAGGTAGTAAGGAGCCTTCCACAAAATCCGCACAAATCATAGGCTTATTTTTGATACACAAAGGTATTTATTATTAACAAAAATCATCAGAAATTCTTAAATTTTATCTGTTCAAACATTTATTTTTATTTATTTGTATTTCTTATTGGAAAGGGAATGCGATTTAGGTCTTTGGCCTTGGGATTTGTATTTCTTATTGGAAAGGGAATGCGATTTGGGTCTTTGGCCTTGGGATCACAAGGTGGCGTTGCGAAAACATTTTTAAGCAGGGGTATTGCTCCGAAAACGTTTTCTGTTTCTTCCACTGGAAAGAGAATATTTTTATGAGTTTATTCAAAACATAAAGCAGGTAAAATAATCTCATGTGTGTTTTTGTGACAAAACTGTGCCTTAAATCTTCGAATTACGGCTTCCAAAAATTGCATCTCCAAATCAGACCACAGCCACCACTGCGATCTCAGCCACCTCAGCATGCAAAGCCCATGCTCTACGTATGGATTGTATCTGATTACCTCCATCATATTCAATGTATCTCCACCAATATATGCTTGCCTAGAAACGCGTCGCTTATATGCCACATTTTGACTATTCACAAGCGTATACCCTGTTTCGGTTTTAGCAAAATGCGCTGAAGTGGTTGTTAAACTAGCGCAAGTAAGATAGAATAAAGCTACTACGATGCAGCATTTAAACTTCAATATTAAAGCTCGTAAGTCTTTGGATTTCATATTGTTAAATTGACGCTTATTGTCTGACTGAATAATTCATATAAATATATTTAAAAATCACAAATCGGTTATCACTTTGAAAATAAGGATAATGAATGCAAGTAAGAAAACAATTAGCATAAAACATATCGTCGATGTTTTTGCAAAACCGCCCATCGCCCAATTGCAAAATCTTACGCAGCTCAAATTTTACAGGAAAGCGAAAAAACGGTTTATTCTTTGAAGGCATTGCCTTGATGGGAGGTATTATTTTAAAGCTAGCTATTATTTTAAAAATCTGTTGTTTTAATAACGATTTAACGATTTTTATGCATAAATCTGAAATAATCTGATTGTGGATTGAATATTTTCTTCCTTATATACAAATTCTATGTCTAGTTTTATTAACTAACTATATATGTATGTGTGTGTGTGTATATTTACTTATATATATGTGTGCATGTATATTTACATAAGATTACCAACCAATGCCTTGGTCTTCTAATAATATTTTTATTGCTTGCATGTGCATCGGTTTAATACATGCAAAGAATATTTGAGGGATTCACAAAGGTGTCGTAAGTGTCGTATTGTTGTATATCGTAAAATTTAAAAGCTTAAATAAATGCTTAGAGAACTTGAAACGACAACCAACTATTATTTAACACCGTTAAAATTCATAGTATGGCTTTGATGATACTTTACGGACTCCTTTAATATATTTCTTAGGCGTTTAAAGTTTGCGACATACAACAATACGACACTTACGACACCGTTGTGAATACCCCAATTATCTAATGCATTTTCTAATGCATGCATAGGTACTATGTATGTATGTATATTTGTATACAAGGGATTAACGCATTGATCTCTTATTTCAGTTTTGTATAAAATATTGACAGTGAAATGTATTACAATTTATGGGTTTTTGTTAATTTCTCATATTTATTTATTTTACTTATCTTCTATTCTAAAGTGGACTCATTTTTCTCATATTTATTTATTTTACTTATCTTCTATTCTAAAGTGGACTATATTTTCTGTCTGTCAATAAGTATCATTGTACGCAAGGCCATATTTAAATATTTTTTTAAATTTGTTTTGTACTTCCTTTATGTACAATGTGAAGGTTCAATTAAAGATATAAAAAAGTACATAAAGTGGTCAAAAAATTATAACCGAACCACTTTTTGCCAAGTTTTAACGTATTATATTTGTTGTTATTGAAATGTTGTTATATTTTTAAATAAAAATATAGTTCGTTCTTTAACAAAACCCGTGGAAATCCATGTTTCCAAATTTGAGCAGTCCACTTGCAAAGGCGCTATGTAAATTT